>NW_028260483.1:15000-41548 GCF_056163025.1 Triticum urartu
TGAGCGCACGCCCATTAAGTAGCGATCAAATCAAGGAAATCGATCAAACGATCCCCGTGCCAGCCCAAATCATGATCTTCACCAACTTGGATTTGGTTCTCTCGCGAAAATCGCGAGTTGCAGAGATGAGAACCATGAAAAGCAAGATCCCGAATAAGAAAACAGAAACCGAGGAAGAGGAAACCACAAGAGTGAAGACTAGTAGAGTCTCGTCTTTTGTCATTCTTTGCTCCTTTTTCACTCAATGATTCCTTCGAATTTGCCGACCAAAAATTCTATATGTCTATTCTATCTATGATATTTCTATATATATAGAATATGATATCTAATATGACATCCGATTTGTCAAAGGGATTGGATTGGTGACTTACCCATTCAGTGACTTTGGCACTGGACGTTCCAAAAACGGGTACTATCGGATCGGGTGAATTAGAGAATAGACAGAGGTCCGTTGGCATTTCAGCCTTTCTTCTCCTTTCAGGGCCTATCCGAAAGAGAATCCAGTACCTCTTGGTCCTGAATATCAGAATAGGACGAACGAACCGGCCTCCGCGGATATCTTTGCTTCGGAACAAAACCCTGCAATCAAATAGATTGTCCCAAGGGCGCCATATTCTAGGAGCCCAAGTTATGCTATTGAAAATTCGTTCCTCTAGCAGTTCCGGTTTGAGCATTCCGTTCCCTTTTTCAAACTCCACTTCTTTTCATATAGCAATCCCTGATCAAAGAGAGAACAATATCCATTTCAAAACATTTCTAACAGATTCCTTAGTTCGGACCGACGAAGTAATGTCACTCGACTATTATCAACCTGACTGCAATCTTTTTCTGTCGGTAAGGATTGCACCAGAGCACCTTCTACTTCTAATAGGCCATGAACTATAGATAGAGAAGAATCATTCTGAGCGAGTACATAAGAAGCGATCCACTTTTTTTCATCGGTTCCAGGGGAAGACCAAAGATCTTGCGCGGCAGGTCCGCCAGAAAAACTCAAAAGAGAAAGAAGTCTCGTTAATCTCTTCATGCTCGTTCCAAGTTCGAAGTACCTTTTGGCCAAAGAAAAACCCGCTTCCTGACACGATTGCCTCTTTATCTTTATATAGATAGATTCTATGGGGTTATTACTTAGTAAGTCTATTTTGTACAAGAGCCCCTCCTATCTGATAGAAAAGGGTCCCATGATCCCGAGCCGATCTTACCTTGGCTCGCAAACCCCAAGTTTGTCTATGAAGAGCTAATCTAATTGTATTTTTTTCTAGAATGGATTTCTTATGTGGAATACTAATGGATAGGGCTTCGTTGCTAAGTGCTACAAGATCTAGTGCACTGGAACTCGTGGTTATGGACCCGAATCCTTTAGTATGGAACATTGTCTTTTCCAAGTAAAAACCCCTAGTATATGAAAGAATGAAAAGGTGCTTTCGTTCTTGTGGAATAAGAAGCCCTCGTACCTTAATGAAAGGAAAATCGTAATTTTTCGTTAGGTATTTGACCAAATAGGATCGTCCAGTTCCTACAGAACCTATCACTAAAATACCCGATAGGGCTAAGCGGAACGAAAAGGGTTTTCCATGAGATGGTAAATGAAAACGATTAGTCCCACACGAGGTTTGGGAATAAGTGATTGTCTGATAATGAGCAAGGAATATACGTCTTTCTGCTAAAGAGGATCTATTAAACTCATAATTCATTAGATCCTTGTTATCAATGCCAACTAGGTATCATAAGTAAATGGATCCCGGTTGTTCAATCCTTTGATAACCAAGGTCATTCTTTGCTAAAGAGAAATGATCACTATGAGTCAGACTCAATAGAATTGGATCCATTCCAAATAGCGAGAATTAGGATTCTTGATCCCTCTCAATCTCTCTTTCAATTCGAGGATCCAGAGAGGTGTTTTCATAGTCATCTCCGAATATTTGCCATCTCGGAATATTTTCGATTTCATTTTTCTATGATATGTCTTTCTATATGAAAATTGGTTATTTACGATGTACGATGATCCCTGTTAAGCATCCATGGCTGAATGGTTAAAGCGCCCAACTCATAATTGGTAAATTTGCGGGTTCAATTCCTGCTGGATGCACACGAACGGGAACATTCCATAAGTCTATTGGAACTGGCTCTCTATCCATGGAATCTCATCCATCATCCATACATAACGAATTGGTATGGTATATTCATACCATAACATAAGAACAATAAGAACTCGAATTCTTATCGATACTGGAACTCAGAGCATAGGAGGGAAAGTCGATTTATGGATGGAATCAAATACGCAGTATTTACAGAAAAAAGTCTTCGTTTATTGGGAAAGAATCAATATACTTTTAATGTCGAATCGGGATTCACTAAGACAGAAATAAAGCATTGGGTCGAACTCTTCTTTGGTGTTAAGGTGGTAGCTGTGAATAGCCATCGACTACCTGGAAAAGGTAGAAGAATAGGACCTATTCTGGGCCATACAATGCATTACAGACGTATGATCATTACCCTTCAACCGGGTTATTCTATTCCACTTCTAGATAGAGAAAAAAACTAAAGGAGAATACTTAATAATACGGCGAAACATTTATACAAAACACCTATCCCGAGCACACGCAAGGGAACCGTAGACAGGCAAGTGAAATCCAATCCACGAAATAATTTGATCCATGGACGGCACCGTTGTGGTAAAGGTCGTAATTCCAGAGGAATCATTACCGCAAGGCATAGAGGGGGAGGTCATAAGCGCCTATACCGTAAAATAGATTTTCGACGGAATCAAAAAGACATATCTGGTAGAATCGTAACCATAGAATACGACCCTAATCGAAATGCATACATTTGTCTCATACACTATGGGGATGGTGAGAAGAGATATATTTTACATCCCAGAGGGGCTATAATTGGAGATACTATTGTTTCTGGTACAAAAGTTCCTATATCAATGGGAAATGCCCTACCTTTGAGTGCGGTTTGAACTATTGATTTACGTAATTGGAAGTAACCAATTAGGTTTACGACGAAACCTAGAAATCGATCACTGATCCAATTTGACTACCTCTACGGGATAGACCTCAACAGAAAACTGTTGAGTAACGGCAGCAAGTGATTGAGTTCAGTAGTTCCTCATAGAAAATTATTGGCTCTAGAGATATGGTAATATGGAGAAGACAAAATTGTTTGAAGCACGCACAGAACCGGAAGCGCCCCTTGTTTCAAAGAGAGGAGGACGGGTTATTCACATTTAATTTGATGGTCAGAGGCAAATTGAAAGCTAAGCAGTGGTAATTAAGACCCCCGGGGGAAAATAGGGATGTCTCCTACGTTACCCATAATATGTGGAAGTATCGACGTAATTTCATAGAGTCATTCGATCTGAATGCTACATGAAGAACATAAGCCAGATGACGGAACGCAGAGACCTAGGATGTAGAAGATCATAACATGAGCGATTCGGCAGATTTGGATTCCTTTCCTATATATCCACTCATGTGGTACTTCATCATATGATTCATATAAGATCCATCTGTCTAGAGATCGTCATATACATCTAGAAAGCCGTATGCTTTGGAAGAAGCTTGTACAGTTTGGGAAGGGGTTTTTTGAGAGAAAAGAAGAATCTACTTCAACCGATATGCCCTTAGGCACGGCCATGCATAACATAGAAATCACACGTGGAAGGGGTGGGCAATTAGCTAGAGCAGCAGGTGCTGTAGCGAAACTCATTGCAAAAGAGGGTAAATCGGCCACTTTAAGATTACCATCTGGGGAGGTCCGTTTAGTATCCCAAAACTGCTTAGCAACAGTCGGACAAGTGGGTAATGTTGGGGTGAACCAAAAAAGTTTGGGTAGAGCCGGATCTAAGTGTTGGCTAGGTAAACGCCCCGTAGTAAGAGGGGTAGTTATGAACCCTGTGGACCACCCCCATGGGGGCGGTGAAGGGAAAGCTCCCATTGGTAGAAAAAAACCCACAACCCCTTGGGGTTATCCTGCGCTTGGAAGAAGAACTAGGAAAAGGAAAAAATATAGCGATAGTTTTATTCTTCGTCGCCGTAAGTAAATACGTAACTAGGAATATGGAAAATTGCATTTTTGGAATTTGCAATAATGCGATGGGCGAACGACGGGAATTGAACCCGCGCATGGTGGATTCACAATCCACTGCCTTGATCCACTTGGCTACATCCGCCCCTTATCCAGCTAAAGGATTTTTTTCTTTTTTCCATTGATCATTATTCTATTTATTCTGACCTCCGTACTTCGATCGAGATATTGGACATAGAATGCCACTCTTTAAAAAGGAAAAAAGGAGTAATCAGCTGTGACACGAAAAAAAACGAATCCTTTTGTAGCTCATCATTTATTGGCAAAGATAGAAAAGGTCAATATGAAGGAGGAGAAAGAAACAATAGTAACGTGGTCCCGGGCATCTAGCATTCTACCCACAATGGTTGGCCATACAATCGCGATTCATAATGGAAAGGAACATATACCTATTTACATAACAAATCCTATGGTAGGTCGCAAATTGGGGGAATTCGTGCCTACTCGGCATTTCACGAGTTATGAAAATGCAAGAAAGGATACTAAATCTCGTCGTTAACTGAATTCTGAATAGAAAGATTAAGAAGAAAAAAAGATTCAAAATAAAGTAAAGGTAGGCGGGGAATAACCTTATTTATGACAAGTTTCAAACTAGTAAAGTATATCCCTAGGATAAAGAAGAAGAAAAGTGGGCTAAGGAAACTCGCAAGGAAAGTTCCAACCGATCGTCTACTTAAGTTCGAGAGAGTTTTCAAAGCACAAAAACGTATCCCTATGTCTGTTTTCAAAGCACAAAGAGTTCTTGACGAGATTCGCTGGCGTTACTACGAGGAAACTGTTATGATACTGAACCTCATGCCCTATCGAGCATCTTATCCCATCTTAAAGTTGGTTTATTCGGCAGCCGCAAATGCTACTCATTATAGGGATTTCGACAAAGCGAATTTATTTATTACTAAAGCCGAAGTCAGTAGGAGTACTATTATGAAGAAATTCAGACCTCGAGCTCGAGGACGTAGTTTCCCCATAAAAAAAAGCATGTGTCATATAACAATTGTACTAAATATAGTAAAGAAATCTAAATAACCTTTAGATCCATCTAAGATTTCGATTCCCAGTAAAAAAAATATAGAATAGAAAAATATGGGACAAAAAATAAATCCACTCGGTTTCAGACTTGGTACAACCCAAAAACACCATTCCTTTTGGTTCGCACAACCAAAAAATTATTCTGAAGGTCTACAGGAAGATAAAAAAATAAGGGATTGTATCAAGAACTATATACAAAAGAATAGGAAAAAGGGCTCGAATAGAAAAATAGAATCAGACTCAAGTTCCGAAGTAATTACACATAATAGAAAAATGGACTCAGGTTCAAGTTCCGAAGTAATTACACATATAGAAATCCAAAAAGAAATCGATACGATCCACGTCATAATCCATATTGGATTCCCAAATTTATTAAAGAAAAAAGGAGCAATCGAAGAATTAGAGAAAGATCTACAAAAGGAAATTAACTCTGTAAACCAGAGATTTAATATTTCTATCGAAAAAGTTAAAGAACCTTATAGACAGCCTAACATTCTTGCAGAATATATAGCTTTCCAATTAAAAAATAGAGTTTCATTCCGAAAGGCAATGAAAAAAGCCATTGAATTAACTAAAAAAGCAGATATAAGGGGAGTAAAAGTAAAAATTGCGGGTCGTCTCGGAGGAAAAGAAATTGCACGCGCCGAATCTATTAAAAAGGGTAGACTTCCCCTCCAAACAATTCGCGCTAAAATTGATTATTGCTGCTATCCAATTCGGACTATCTATGGAGTATTAGGTGTAAAAATTTGGATATTCGTAGACGAAGAATAAGTAATCTTGTCTTCGGATTCTGTCCATTGATAGAATAAAAAATGACAAGAGACTTTTTTCCTGAAATCCCTGCAAAAGAAGAAATTATACCTCTTTCTATAAGATTTAATGAAAATTGATAAATCATTTAATATAATTGCTATGCTTAGTGTGTGACTCGTTATTTTTTTCTTTTTTTTAAGAAAAAAACTTAGTAATTATAGAAAATTAACTAATAACCAACCTATTGCTTCGTATTGTCGAGATCCTAACTAAGAAACAGTCACTATATGAATAAATACCTCTATCATAACATAAATGAGTAGATGTGTCATATAGTTGTAGCAACTGCAATTTTTTCTCTAAAAAAGAAAAGGGATTCTAGGTTGTGAAGCAAAACTAAAGGGATGTGGATAAAGGGAGGGAGGGATGATAGAAAGAAGGAAGAGGAAATAAATAAGATATAGGATTCCACTATGTATGGTCTATGAATTACATCATAAAAGGCAATGTGATAAAGCATCAATATAATAAAAATAATAGAGAATTAAAAATTGTAACTTGAAACAAGAACTACAAATTTAAAGCAATAATAAAGAGCCGCCCGGGTTAATAAAACTGAGAAAATTAACTCGGAAAGAAATTTTTTGGAAGCTCCGTTGCGGGATTCAGACCTAACCATTCAAGGAGAAGCAGTGGGAACGACAGAACCTATGATTCCATAGGATTTTATTGAAAAGAATCCTAACACTTCATTGGGTGGGATGGCGGAACAAACCAAAAAAATTGTCTTATTTGGTAAGTTTATAAATTAACAAATAAGACAGGAAAGAGTAAATATTCGCCCGCGAAATTCTTATTGAATTAGAATACTTTACCGCGATTCAATAAGAGTAAAAATAAGGATTTTTTTAAGAAGGATTACATTATCTATAAATATAGAATTTAGATAAATATACACACACATCTGGATATATTCTAGATCTTCTTTTTTGACTATATATTATATTTTTCTGTTTTAACAAATTCAATATAAAAAAAACCGAACTTTTTCTATTATCTATTAATGTGTATCTATCCGTACCGTAATATTTTGGAATATTATGAATTAGAGAAATTTACATGCTTTCTGATTCCATTCGCGAGGAGCTGGATGAGAAGAAACTCTCATGTCCAGTTTTGCAGTAGAGATGGAACTAAGAAAGAGAACCATCGACTATAACCCCAAAAGAACCAGATTTCGCAAACAACATAGAGGAAGAATGAAAGGAAAATCCTGCCGAGGCAATCGTATTTGTTTTGGTAGATATGCTCTTCAAGCACTTGAACCCGCTTGGATCACGGCGAGACAGATAGAAGCAGGACGAAGAGCAATAACACGATATGCACGTCGTGGTGGAAAAATATGGGTACGTATATTTCCCGACAAACCGGTTACACTAAGACCCACGGAAACACGTATGGGCTCGGGAAAGGGGTCCCCCGAATATTGGGTATCCGTTGTTAAACCTGGTCGTATACTTTATGAAATGGGGGGAGTATCTGAAACTGTAGCTAGAGCAGCTATCTCCATAGCTGCCAGTAAAATGCCCATACGAAGTCAATTTATTCGATTAGAGATATAGAACCCTAAAAGGGGTATGGAAGATAAAAAAAAATGCTCGGTTTTTCTTTCTGGAAAGACAATATTTCTTTCATCCTTTTGCATTGAAATAACAAATTGAAATCAAAATAATATGATTCAACCTCAGACCCTTTTAAATGTAGCAGATAATAGTGGAGCTCGAAAATTGATGTGTATTCGAGTCATAGGAGCTGCTGGTAATCAGCGATATGCTCGTATTGGTGATGTTATTGTTGCTGTAATCAAAGACGCATTGCCCCAAATGCCTCTAGAAAGATCCGAAGTAATTCGAGCTGTAATTGTACGTACATGTAAAGAGTTCAAATGCGAAGACGGTATAATAATCCGCTATGATGACAATGCTGCGGTTATAATTGATCAAAAAGGCAATCCAAAAGGAACTCGAGTTTTTGGCGCGATTGCCGAGGAATTGAGAGAATTGAATTTTACCAAAATAGTTTCATTAGCTCCTGAAGTATTATAAATACTAGTAGGCGAAATTGAGACCAAAGAATTAATTTAGTAGATTGTGTTTTACGTATATGTTTTAAAATCCAAAATGAAAAAAAAAAAAAGAAAACATGTTGATTATAGAAAAATTAGGAGGAACCTAGAATTAGAGTCTTATGGGCAAGGACACTATTGCTGATTTACTAACCTCTATAAGAAATGCGGACATGAATAAAAAAGGAACAGTTCGAGTAGTATCTACAAATATTACCGAAAACATTGTTAAAATACTTCTACGAGAGGGTTTTATTGAAAGTGTTCGGAAACATCAGGAACGTAACAGATATTTCTTGGTTTCAACTTTGCGACATCAAAAGAGAAAGACTATAAAAGGAATATATAGAACAAGAACCTTTTTAAAGCGTATCAGCCGACCCGGCTTACGAATTTATACCAACTATCAAGGAATTCCTAAAGTTTTGGGTGGAATGGGAATTGCTATTCTTTCTACTTCTCGAGGAATAATGACAGATCGAGAAGCTCGACTAAACAGAATTGGGGGAGAAGTCTTATGTTATATATGGTAATCGCCCCGCCTATAGTGCTCGAATTCTATCTCGCCCTTCCTATTTTTAAAATAAAAATAGAAAAATAGGAGAAAAAAAATATGACAGAAAAAAAAAATAGGAGAGAAAAAAAAAACCCGAGAGAAGCAAAAGTAACTTTCGAAGGTTTAGTTACGGAAGCCCTACCCAATGGAATGTTCCGCGTTCGGCTAGAGAATGACACCATCATCCTAGGCTATATTTCAGGAAAGATACGGTCTAGTTCTATACGAATACTGATGGGGGATAGGGTCAAAATTGAAGTAAGTCGTTATGATTCAAGCAAGGGACGTATAATTTATAGACTTCCCCATAAGGATTCGAAGCGTATCGAAGACTCGAAGGATAGCGAAGATTTGAAGGATAGCGAAGATTTGAAGGATACCAAAGATTCAAAGGATTAGGTTTTTCTTTTTTTTTCTAGGGTAATAAATTCTAAGTTCTAAAATTCAAGCGAAGAGACTTATTTTTTCCAAAAGATTAGATTCATAGTTTAAAAAAGGATACGGAAATATGAAAATAAGAGCTTCCGTTCGTAAAATTTGTACAAAATGTCGACTGATTCGTAGGCGTGGACGAATTAGAGTCATTTGCTCTAATCCGAAGCATAAACAAAGACAGGGGTAATCTTTCGAAAAAGAACTTTACTTTCTAAAAAGTAAAAAAAAGTACCCGCGGAAATGTTCCAATTCCAAATAAAATAATTTCATTTAAAATAATTAAAGTAAAGGGTTTATTTTACCCTGAAACGGATATCTTTGTATCTTTTTTTCTTTTTTTTATTTCTAACTCATATTTATGAGATAATAAAATATGGCAAAAGCTATACCAAAAATTGGTTCACGTAAGAAAGTGCGTATTGGTTTACGTAGGAATGCACGTTTTAGTTTACGGAAGAGTGCACGTAGAATAACAAAAGGGGTTATTCATGTTCAAGCTAGTTTCAACAATACCATTATAACTGTTACAGACCCACAAGGTCGGGTGGTTTTTTGGTCCTCGGCCGGTACTTGTGGATTCAAAAGCTCAAGAAAAGCATCACCCTATGCTGGTCAAAGAACAGCAGTAGATGCTATTCGTACAGTAGGTTTGCAACGAGCAGAAGTTATGGTAAAGGGCGCTGGTAGTGGAAGAGATGCCGCATTACGAGCCATTGCTAAAAGTGGTGTGCGATTAAGTTGTATACGCGATGTAACACCTATGCCGCATAATGGATGTCGACCGCCTAAAAAAAGACGTCTGTAAAAGAATTAACCCGCTTTCAACTTTCATTTCAAGAGAAATAAACGATTCAATGATAAAATAATAATACTAGTCTATTATGGTTCGAGAGGAGGTAGCAGGATCCACTCAAACACTACAGTGGAAGTGTGTTGAATCAAGAGTAGATAGTAAGCGCCTTTATTATGGTCGTTTCATTCTGTCCCCGCTTAGAAAAGGTCAAGCGGACACCGTCGGTATTGCCTTGCGAAGAGCTTTACTTGGAGAAATAGAAGGAACATGTATCACACGTGCAAAATTTGGGAGCGTGCCGCACGAGTATTCTACAATAGCAGGTATTGAAGAATCCGTACAAGAAATTTTACTAAATTTGAAAGAAATTGTATTGAGAAGTAATCTCTATGGAGTTAGAGACGCATCCATTTGCGTCAAAGGTCCTAGATACATAACTGCTCAAGATATCATCTTACCGCCTTCCGTAGAAATCGTTGATACGGCACAACCTATAGCTAACTTGACAGAGCCCATTGATTTCTGTATTGATTTACAGATCAAGAGAGATCGTGGATATCAGACAGAACTCAGAAAGAACTATCAAGATGGAAGTTATCCTATAGATGCTGTATCCATGCCTGTTCGAAATGTGAATTATAGTATTTTTTCTTGTGGGAATGGAAATGAAAAACACGAGATACTTTTTCTAGAAATATGGACTAATGGAAGTTTAACCCCTAAGGAAGCACTTTATGAGGCTTCTCGTAATTTGATTGATTTATTTCTTCCTTTTCTACACGCGGAGGAAGAGGGCGCTAGTTTCGAAGAAAATAAAAACAGGTTTACTCCACCCCTTTTTACTTTTCAAAAAAGATTAACTAATCTAAAGAAAAACAAAAAAGGAATTCCATTGAATTGTATTTTTATTGATCAATTAGAATTGACTTCTAGAACGTATAATTGTCTAAAAAGGGCCAATATACATACACTATTGGACCTTTTGAGTAAGACTGAAGAAGATCTTCTGAGAATTGACAGTTTTCGTATGGAAGATAGAAAACATATATGGGACACTCTAGAGAAGCATCTCCCAATTGATTTACTTAAGAATAAACTCTCGTTTTAAATCCATTGCAATTTTTTTTCTTCTTCTTTTTCGAGTTAGAATAAAAAGAAAACAATTTAGCATCTTTGGTACAATCTATATTTTCGCGAAATGGATCATAATAAAATGGATTTTAGGTATCTAGGGAAGATTCACTTGGAAGTAACTATTTCCTAGATACCTATGGTACTTCACGGTTGAATGAATCAAAAAATATCTAAAAAAGACCTAAAGTTAATGATTTATCAATGGGTAATGTTGCTCCAATACCTAACCAAAGAGCTACTACAGTACCGATTAAAAAAACGGTCGTAGCTACTGGGCGGCGAAATGGATTTTGGAATTTATTGACATTCTCTAGAAAAGGTACTGTCAATAAGCCTGTTGGCACAGAAACCATTAAAAGAACGCCCAATAACTTATTGGGTACCGTACGGAGTATTTGAAACACGGGAAAGAAGTACCACTCGGGTAATATTTCCAGAGGAGTTGCAAACGGATCTGCCGGTTCACCAATCATTGATGGCTCGAGAACCGCTAAACCTACATTACATGCAATAGTACCTAGAATTACTACTGGAAAAATATATAAAAGATCGTTGGGCCATGCGGGTTCCCCGTAATAATTATGTCCCATCCCTTTAGCTAATTTAGCTCTTAATACAGGATCATTTAAGTCTGGTTTCTTTGTTATTGGGATAGGTGAACTCTTTAGGATCCATCCCCCAAAGGAACCGGACATGAGAATTTATCATCATCCGGCTCGAGCAAGAGTGAAAGAAATAAGACCGCGGAAGATCCTTAATAGAATTAAGGTTTATAATGACTCAATGACTCTAGGCAAGAAAAGCTTTATCAGATTCTCTTTTCCGAAGTTGCACCTACAACTACTCATTGAAAATAATCCTATTCTTATGGGTAAATGCTCAATATCCAAGTGGGCTTACAAATTTGATCATGATCAATTGCTTTGTGGATTGTCTCATGTCTCTTGATTAGTTGGTATTTATCCCCTCAATATCGCAAGTTTCTTACCTCCAAACAAAATATTTACTTGTTACTAATAAAAAATCAAAAAGTTTAGCCTACATTCTTCCTTAGATCCCTTCTTTTACTCCGATAGTATTGCGGATCACAATCGATGCAAAGAAAATGAATGCATTTCCATACTATAATAAAAAGGTAAGTGTAATAAATAGAGAACTGGATCATGTCACATGACTTATTCCATTTCTACTCTATGGGATCTTACGGAGCCTGTTCATGGATGACATGGTTGCGGTATGATCATAGAAGATATTCTCCTCAAGTGAACCAGCCTATCCTTCCTAGGTAGGGGACTTACATGTTGATTGGATGCGGAGACACCTTTGGTTGTGAATTCTAATGTGGCAGATCCAATTCTTTATCTGCATGGCCAAATCAATAATTCAAGTCACACACTCCCATAATCCGCCTTTTTTCTTTCGTAAAATTAACTTCAACTATTTGTATTGTATAAAAATACTTTGGAGTTGAAGAGAAGTATCCAAATGACATGTGTTATTTTACAATAACCCATGCTTGTAGCAATGAAATACCAAAACCTACCCGATATGATATATGATAATTATAATTCTCTATGATATGCCTTCCCTATAAAGGACCCGAAATACCTTGCTTACGTATCATTGGAAAGTGCATTAACATAAATACGGCAGTAAGCAGAGGCAGTACAAAGGTATGTAAACTATAAAAACGAGTCAAAGTGGATTGGCCCACACTAGCACTTCCGCGTAATAACTCCACTAAAGGCGATCCTATTACCGGAATGGCGTCAGGTACACCTGTCACAATTTTGACTGCCCAATAGCCAATTTGATCCCAAGGCAAAGAATAACCAGTTACACCAAATGATGCAGTCAAAACAGCCAAAACCACACCTGTGACCCAAGTTAATTCGCGGGGTTTTTTAAATCCCCCTGTGAGATACACACGAAATACATGCAGGATCATCATTAAAACCATCATACTTGCTGACCATCGATGAACTGATCGGATTAACCAACCAAAGTTGGCCTCGGTCATTATGTATTGAACCGAGGAAAAAGCCTCTGTAACGGTTGGTCGGTAGTAAAAAGTCATAGCAAAACCGGTAGCGACTTGTACTAGAAAACAAGTAAGTGTAATTCCCCCTAAACAATAAAATATGTTGACATGGGGAGGAACATATTTACTAGTTATATCATCTGCAATTGCCTGAATCTCAAGACGTTCCTCAAACCAATCATATACTTTATTGAGATAGGTAACTAACCCGAGTCCCCCTCTAAGAGCCGTATATGAAAATTTCATCTCGTACGGCTCAAGCAGAAACACAAAAATTTTCAACGAATATTAGAAAAAAGGTTCAAAACTTCATCAGCCACTGAATTGGGTCGATTTGCCTTGAAGATATCAAATAAGAAAAATCCGGAATATCTTCTTTGTGATGATAATGCCAAAAAATCTCAAGTTGGCGCGTCTTTCTTTCTTCCTTTCCCTTATGTTGGTCATTAGAGGCTTCTTGACTTTTCTCTTCCCTATAAAGGATTTGTTTTTTTATGCGTAATATAGAAATTATCTTGTTGAGATCCTATGAATCAGTTCAATTAAAACCTTAGATTCATACTAGAGCCACGATGATTTAGTCTCAAGCTAAACAAAAGGCAAGGGTTCTTCGAATAAGAACCGCTTGATAATCATTTATTGAATCAGTGTAATGACTCGACAAAATCGAGAGAAAAAAAGTTGTCTTTTGGGCAAACAAAATTGGAAGGAAGAAAATTTCTTTTTTATTTTTATTTAAGAACTACTTGAATTTTTCAGTCTGGTTGCGAGGTCTTAATAGTGAGTATGAATCATAGTTCCATTTTTTTTTGATCCACTCTATCTATTTCGTGTTCCAGATACTAGAATAAATAATATCTGACGAATTAGAATCATCTTGATAGAGATAACAGGCCCTTTCTATGTATTATCAATAGGATCAATTCTAACAAGTCACACACTCATATTCCAGAGATACCGAAACAAAAAAATTCCGCGGTCGAACTACCATAATATCTAGAAATGTAGATCTTAAACTAGAAAGGCTTTTTTGGATGGAAAAACTCTGACTTCCTAGTTTTAGTTAGTAGAAACCTAATTGGTTAAAATTCCGTCCAGTAAAACGGAAGAATTATAAATTTCTAAAATGATAGATAGGAATATAGCGAATAAAGCCATTGCGATCCCCATAAAAGGAGTAGTCCCCCAACCCGGGGCGACTTTCCCATATTCCGAATTCAAGGGTTTCAGTAAACTACCTGCACCAGTTCGTTTTGGCCTAGGTTTAGAACTATCTTCAACGGTTTGTGTAGCCATAAATTCTATTTAATCATTGGTGTTGACTTTGTATACTATTCCGTTGTAGTTGTAAATACACGATCTTTTCGTAGATCCATTGTAATCTTGAAATTCTATAAAAATGGAAACAGCAACTTTAGTCGCCATCTCCATATCTGGTTTACTTGTAAGCTTTACTGGGTATGCCTTATATACCGCGTTTGGGCAACCCTCTCAACAATTAAGAGATCCATTCGAAGAACACGGAGACTAATTTAAGTAAGAAGTCTCCCAGATAGGGGGACTTCTTACTTAAATGAAATTATTTTATTCTTTTAGTTGGAGTTGGTGGAACCTTAGGTGGTTCTCGGAAGAAGATAGCGAAAAAAATTATCCCTAAAGTCGAAACTAAAAGGAACGTATAAACCAATGCTTCCATAGATTCGATCCTGGTTTATTTACAATTATAACTTCCACACCTATTCATTTGTCATTTGGGATAATTTCCCATATAAAGAAAGAAAAAGAGTCAAAGAAAGGATGGGAGATGTTTCCCATGTCAAATCAAAAAAGAGAGGTGAAAGATACTATAACAATGTGTATCAAACTGCCTGTTTCCTTGTAGTTGGATCTCCCACTTTTTGGAATGTTCCAAATTCCACTTGAGCATCCAAATCTGGATCAATACCAGCAAAAACATCTCGGAACAATGTTCTAGCGCCATGCCAAATGTGTCCGAAAAAGAAGAGCAAAGCAAAGGTAGCATGACCAAAAGTGAACCAACCCCTTGGACTGCTGCGAAAAACACCATCAGATTTCAAAGTAGCCCGGTCTAATTCAAAAATTTCCCCTAATTGAGAACGCCTCGCATATTTTTTTACAGTAGCAGGATCAGAATAACTTACTCCATTAAGTTCGCCACCATAGAACTCCACCGTTACACCTACTTGTTCAACACTATATTTGGATTCTGCTCTTCTAAAAGGAACGTCTGCTCTAACAATTCCCTCCTCATCTACCAAAACAACCGGAAATGTTTCAAAAAAAGTAGGCATACGGCGTACAAAAAGCTCACGTCCTTCTTTATCTCTAAAGACGGGATGTCCTAACCATCCAACAGCTATTCCATCCCCATTGTCCATTGAGCCTGCTCTGAATAATCCCCCTTTTGCCGGATTATTACCAATATAATCATAAAAGGCTAATTTTTCGGGAATTTTAGACCAAGCTTCTGATAAACTAAGATTTTCGGCTAAACCATTGCTAACTCTTCGATATATTTCTTGCTGAAAGTATCCCTGATCCCACTGATAACGAGTAGGCCCAAATAATTCGATTGGGGTCGTTGCTGACCCATACCACATAGTTCCAGCAACTACGAAAGCTGCAAAAAAAACAGCAGCGATACTACTGGAAAGTACAGTTTCAATATTGCCCATACGTAATCCTTTATATAGACGTTGAGGCGGACGGACACTAAGATGGAATAAGCCCGCTAATATACCCAATGTACCCGCAGCAATATGATGAGAAGCTATTCCCCCCGGAACAAAAGGATCAAAACCTTCTGCACCCCACGCTGGATTTACAGCTTGTACTTTTCCAGTTAGTCCATAAGGATCGGATACCCATATCCCAGGACCATACAAACCCGTTACATGAAATGCCCCAAAGCCAAAGCAAGCCACCCCTGCAAGAAATAAATGAATTCCAAAGATCTTGGGCAAATCCAAAGAGGGTTTTCCCGTCCGCTCATCAGAGAATATTTCTAGGTCCCAATATACCCAATGCCAGATCGCTGCCAAGAAACACAAGCCAGAAAACACAATATGCGTACCTGCCACACCTTCATAACTCCAAATACCCGGATTTGTTACAGTTCCTCCTGAAATACTCCAACCACCCCACGAATCCGTTATTCCTAAACGAGTCATGAAGGGAATTACGAACATACCTTGTCTCCACATTGGATCCAGAACAGGATCAGAGGGATCAAAAACTGCTAATTCGTATAAAGCCATTGAGCCAGCCCAACCAGAAACTAGAGCTGTGTGCATTATATGCACCGCAAGCAATCGACCCGGATCATTCAATACGACAGTATGAACACGATACCAAGGCAAACCCATGGAAATACCCCTTTAGCAAAGAAAAATAGACACGATGTCGCTTTATTTTATCGCATTGAAAAAGACTATCCATATCCTATGTACCTAACCCTTCTAGGGGATTCTGTGTCAGAAAGCGCGAATATTTATTTCATTCCATTAAAAATAAGAAGCCAATTCTGTTCATAAGAAGAAAGAGAAGCAGATCTATTCTATACTCGATAAGTGCCAATATGCAATGGGTAACTTGGCCAATTTGGAAAAAACGAAGAATAGATCGCTACCCCTCTTTGTTTAGCATTCAAATCACCCATTCCCTTTTCTTTATTCAATCTGTCTTACATTCCTTATATGTATAACCTTTCAATCTACGTATTAATAGAATCTATAATATTCATATAGAATAAGAATAAAAATTAAGACAATAAACTGCGGATTCTTTCTTTCTGTTCCATTCTTACGTTTCCATATTAAAGTGTGGTTTTCTTACTTAAATTTAATAATATTAATCTAATATGCCCATTGGTGTTCCAAAAGTACCTTACCGGATTCCTGGAGATGAAGAAGCGACTTGGGTTGACTTATACAATGTTATGTATCGAGAAAGGACACTTTTTTTAGGTCAAGAGATTCGTTGCGAGATCACGAATCATATTACAGGTCTCATGGTATATCTGAGTATAGAAGATGGAATTAGTGATATTTTTTTGTTTATAAACTCCCCAGGCGGGTGGCTAATCTCAGGAATGGCTATTTTTGATACGATGCAAACGGTGACACCAGATATATATACAATATGCCTCGGAATAGCCGCCTCCATGGCGTCCTTCATTCTGCTTGGAGGAGAACCCACCAAGCGTATAGCATTCCCTCACGCGAGGATTATGCTTCACCAACCTGCTAGTGCTTATTATCGGGCAAGGACACCAGAATTTTTACTAGAAGTAGAAGAGTTACACAAAGTTCGCGAAATGATCACAAGGGTTTATGCAGTAAGAACAGGCAAGCCTTTTTGGGTTGTATCCGAAGACATGGAAAGGGATGTTTTTATGTCAGCAGACGAAGCCAAAGCTTATGGACTTGTCGATATTGTAGGGGATGAAATGATTGACAAGCACTGCGATACTGATCCAGTGTGGTTTCCAGAAATGTTTAAGGATTGGTAGTGTCCGGATTTCTTGTAAAGTTATTTCACAGCTAAATTCGTGTTTTCCTCGATTTAATAGAAAATAGAAAGACTTCATGATGAGCAATCATCAGGTTAAGATGGATCTAAACCAATCCATTTTTTTCTATATACATACAACATGCCGACGGTTAAACAACTTATTAGAAACGCAAGACAGCCAATACGAAATGCTCGAAAAACGGCCGCGCTTAAAGGATGCCCTCAGCGTCGAGGAACATGTGCTAGGGTGTATGTGCGACTCGTTCAGATCATGACTTCAAACAAATATAAAAAAAATTGAAGTATCCATGATTAGTACCAATGAATAGGATATAGCTTCTCTATCCTAGATTTCTATGGTATATGGAATTTATGGTTTCCTTTGGTGCAAATCCAATTATCTAAATTGGAAATAAGAAGCAATTCTCCCATTGGTAGCAAATGGTTATCCATTAAGCGGAGGAAATAGTAATAAAAAGAAAAAGGCTTATGCTCCTTTATCTTAAAAGAACGGACTAACAGGGTCAGCTACTTAGCCAACTTTCATAATTAAATACCGTCACTGTATGGATAACTCTTATTGTGAAAAGAGCTATTTACTCTATAATGGATAGGTAGAGCCAAAGAATGTGGACTATACAAGTTCGCAATACCTTTTGATGAAAGAAAGGGCTCCGGTGTATAGAGAGGGCCTCACCGTTTAAAAGGGAACCATAGAAACGATGGAACCCACTATTTTTTTTAGTATTATTAGAATGAATTTGTTATTTCGTATAGAAATAACTGAACGGAGTGGAATAAAAAATCGTGGTTGGGAAGGTTACTATAGCAAAAGCCATTGGAATTAATATTTTATATATCGGAATAATTAGTTTTGTTATTAATGAGAAAAAGGGTGGCTAAAAGAAGAGAAATCATTAGTTATTCATTAAGGTTAATTTGATTCAATGACCAGAGTTCCGCGAGGATATATAGCCCGGAGACGACGAACAAAAATGCGTTCATTTGCCTCAAACTTTAGAGGGGCTCATTTAAGACTTAATCGAATGATTACCCAACAGGTAAAAAGAGCTTTTGTTTCCTCTCATCGAGATAGAGGTAGGCAAAAGAGGGATTTTCGTCGTTTGTGGATCACTCGGATAAACGCAGCAACGCGGGTATATAAAGTATTCGATAGTTATAGTAAATTAATACACAACCTGTACAAGAAGAAATTGATTCTTAATCGTAAAATGCTTGCACAAGTAGCTGTATCAAATCCAAATAATCTTTACACGATTTCCAATAAAATAAAGATCATCAATTAAAGGTATAAATAAAGTAATATACTGGAATAATAAAAGATGAATTCCCGGAGAGGGAACTCCGGGAAGATACAATAAATTAAGATTAAGTGGTAGGAATCAACGAGCTGGATTACTTTCTTTATAATATATATAGGTCTGGCCCTTTCGAATTCGAATAAAACATCAACAATCGGAACTTAAGTTCCGGTTGTTGTTTCTTAAATTTTGGTTGTTGTTTCTTAAGTTTCGATTGGAATTGTACTTTTGCGTTAATTGAGGAATATGTCTATTTTTTCTGGGTCTAGAACCTGTAATTATTGAAATTGACTGGGCTTGAAATTGCTTTTCGTTCTCATAGTTACGAAACGGTAAGAAAGATAAAATACGAGCCTGTTTTATAGCAAGAGTAATTAATCGTTGTTGTTTCAAGGTTAATCTATTTATTCGTCTCGATAATATTTTTCCTTGTTCACTAATAAATCTATTAATTAAACTCATGTTTCTATAATCAATTCGATCTCCCGGGCCAATCCGGGGACGCCTACGAAAAGGTTGTTTAGATTTACGAAAAGGTTGCTTGAATTTACGAAAAGTTTGCTTGGATTTACGAAAGGGTTGCTTGGATTTATTAAAAGTTTGCTTGGATTTACTAAAGGGTTGCTTAGATTTAAGAAAAGGTTGTTTAGATGTATACATGATTTATTCCTTATTTAAAATTTGAAAATTTGAAAATTCACTTCTTTATTTTATTAATTTAGGATCCAGAAGAAGTAGTTTTTCTTTGATCCATATCTTATTTGATTCATATTATAGTATATGAATACCCTCTATACATATGAAATAATATCTACCGGAAATCAGATGAGTTGATTTGTATTTTGTATTCTATACTATGTTTTCTTTATATATTAAATATGAAGTTCTTACTCTTTCTGTTGTTTGGAAAGATCAAACACACGATGTTCCTATTTCTTTATTTCGTGATGAGTCGTATGCTTGCGACAATAACGACAAAATTTTTTGAATTCTAATTGTCCGGGTGTATTGTGGCGATTCTTTTGAGTACTATATCTAGAAATCCCCGTCGATTCCTCATTGGCACCTTTTCGAACACAACTGATGCATTCCAAAATAACTCTGATTCTAACATCTTTTCCCTTGGCCATGAACCTCCTTTTCTTTTTGGATTGACTTAACTTAATTCTTCTACTTATTCTTTTATTCTTCTATTTTGAATCCGAAGAAGAAGAATAAAATTCATTAGAATAATTTTTTTTTATTCTTTAATTAAGTAATAAAAAATAGAGAAATAATTAAAGAATACAATCCTTGTCGAATTAGCAAAGATTTTGGTTCGAAATCCTTTCATTTAATTAGCCAGCCCCGCCTTTTCTATGCTCTGATTTCTGAGGCCTTATTTAGCTTGGGTACCCCTTTAAATTGAATTTCTATTTTCAAAAATGGGGTTTACCAAATTTTTAATGACTCTGAGGTTCAACCCAATCCATCTTTTCTTTCTTTTTCCTTCCGATACTAAAAAAAGATTGAAAAGGATCAAATTTTGTCATATCACGAAGAAATCTATCCCTCCCATAGCAATAACTAGAATTAAAAAAAAGGGAATGACAAAGCATCTGGGAATAAACGATTAATTTCTATCAATAAACCTGCTAAAGCACCAAACCATAGAGTACTTAGCACGGGTGCTACAGAGAGATATGTTTTTATATCCCGCATTGAAAATCCTCCTTCCTTGTTGGAATACATATATGATCATAAACTCTTGCCCAAGATTGTTATGCTATATATAAAATGAACCATATCGACGAAATTTTCCTATCCCTAAAAAAGAAAAAGATGACCCCTTCTTCCTATATATTACCAAGGAAAAGTAATCCTTCTTTTATAGGCGAAATTATATTGGATTTTATATGTATATAATTCCTTAATTATATGAGACCAAAAAGAAGAAATGACACGAGGGTTCTATATATAGATAGAGAAAGAAAGAAGAAGAAAATTATGATGTGGAAAAGAAGACAGGAATTGTGTACAATGGCATTGTACAACAATTTAATTTGGAAAAGGGATGTAGCGCAGCTTGGTAGCGCGTTTGTTTTGGGTACAAAATGTCACAGGTTCAAATCCTGTCATCCCTACCTATTACTTCTTTCTTCTTTATAGGCAGTAGCGACGAGATCAATTAAAGTAAAGTGGGTATAACTTGAATTTGTGGAGACTATACGTACGTGAGATACATTAGGAATAGAAAAAGATTTTCTTTTTGAATGAATGAAAGCGCTCTTAGTTCAGTTCGGTAGAACGCGGGTCTCCAAAACCCGATGTCGTAGGTTCAAATCCTACAGAGCGTGATTCCATCTATTTTATGTCGAAGCAGAGTAAAATAACTTAACAAAATTGAATTGTAACTCCAATTTCAATTTGACCTCCTCTCTGGTCTGGAGGAGGTCAATCAAAAAAAAAAAATGACTCAATCAAAGATCCAACTGATCCCCACGCCTGTATTGCAAATACGCAGTCACGAATAATCCCGCTAAAGTAATAGGAATTAGGCCTAAGACGATTCCAAATAGAAAAACTTCAATCATTTCGATTTGTTCGAGGGGATAAAAAAAGAGGTACGATCTATCCCTAAATAGTACTCTAAATTATCCACGAATCTCAATGACCAAGAAAAGAATTCCTAATTAGTCTGGAAAAGAGTCGTAGAATGCCAGGAATCCCAAAGAAAGATTTTTCTTTTCTGAATTATAATTATTCAGTCAATTCAAATAAGGCGTATCTTGTTCAAGCCAATAAATAGAGCTGGGGTTATAGTTAAAGCAGCCAGTAGAAAACCAAAATAACTAGTTAAAGTAAGCATGAAAGAGTTAAATTCCATTTATTTTTTTTTACTACACTACATATGTTGGTAAAGCATTTACCTAAGTTATGGAAAATTCATAATTCATCAGTTATTTTAGATAATACTAAAAAACAAGATAGAGTAAGATACAGAAGTGTAAAAGAAAGTGGATTCATCAGATGATACATGAGTCCCTAATTCCGAATCAAGAGATTTGTTGTGGAATTTGTCAATTGAGTAAAGTAATAATATTAAGAACTAGATCATCTAACCCCATTGAATGAAAAAAAGAAATTCAATTTTCAGGGAAATTTTTGAATAAGAGATAAATAAACAATTGAATTTGAAAAAAAAAACTTCTTTCTATTTTGGATAATTTCTTTTTCAATAGGACCCTCTTTTTGGAGTGAACGATCGAATATTCCCCTATTCCTTCTTATTTTAACTGATTGTATTCCATATGGAATAAGAGGAGAACAAAAGCATTCCACGACCTGCCAAGGGGCTGTTAAAAAAAAAAAAAAAAGAAAGCTCTTCCTTGAATTTACTTTATTTTTATTCCTTTTTCGAACTCCAACCAAAGTAGATTCGAAGACGAGTCACTTCAATTATCCTTTTAAGTTCTATTCTATCTTCTGTCTTTCCCTATTTCATCTCGTAAAGTTCCGCGCTCGCAGTTTGGTCAAGAAAGTTAGACCTAATCCAACAAACAATACAAGGATGAATTACGAATTATGAAAGGATAGATTTCACATATACTTGTCCTTGTATTGTGTCAGTATGAGAATATCCTTCCTAAATTATTTATCCAAACCTATTGATCATTAACTTAGATTTTCCCAAGATTTTGGCTGCTATTCCGAATTACTCTATTATTCCGAAGCCAATGAAAAGTAAGTAGAACCTACAAAAATGGGGTTTTCTATTGATGCCTTGAATAACATATAGCTTACCTATAGACAAAAAAAAAATAAAAAAGTAATTATGTTTCGGAACCAGGCAAAACCAGATTGCTGTGCCATAGGAAGGATAGCTATACTAATTCGGTATACTCAAAATACACCTTTGGTACAAAATTGACAATCTCACAAGGATGAAATATCAGTAATTTTCTATTTACTGGTCGATCCCATCTTTTACGGAATCAATTCCTTTTTTGAATGTACAAAAATTTTGGGAGTTCAGCATGTCTGGAAGCACGGGAGAACGTTCTTTTGCTGATATTATTACCAGTATTCGATACTGGGTTATTCATAGCATTACTATACCTTCCCTATTCATTGCGGGTTGGTTATTTGTCAGTACGGGTTTAGCTTATGACGTGTTTGGAAGTCCTAGGCCAAACGAGTATTTCACGGAAAGCCGACAAGGAATTCCGTTAATAACCGACCGTTTTGATTCTTTAGAACAACTCGATGAATTTAGTAGATCCTTTTAGGAGGCCCTCAATGACCATAGATCGAACCTATCCTATTTTTACAGTGCGATGGCTGGCTATTCACGGACTAGCTGTACCTACTGTTTTTTTCTTGGGATCAATATCAGCAATGCAGTTCATCCAACGATAAAACAAATTCCAACTATAGAACTATGACACAATCAAACCCGAATGAACAAAATGTTGAATTGAATCGTACCAGTCTATACTGGGGTTTATTACTCATTTTTGTACTTGCTGTTTTATTTTCCAATTACTTCTTCAATTGAGAGAAAGAAAGAGACTAATAAGAATTCTCTTATCCCATTTGGAAGGATACCATCCTTATAACTACCCATGACTGTTTTTGTCTCTAGCATGACCAATTGATAAAATGTGGAGGAAAGTAGGGGAAATGGCCGATACTACTGGAAGAATTCCTCTTTGGCTGATAGGTACTGTAGCTGGTATTGCTGTGATTGGTTTAGTAGGTGTTTTCTTTTATGGTTCATATTCTGGATTGGGTTCATCTCTATAGTAATCGGAGGGACCAGATTGTAAACATGAAAAAGTAGGAGCTTAGCGGGTCCTTACCCCCCTTTATCTGATTAGAGCGGAAAGGACCGCGCGGAATTTTTATTTTACTCTTATAACGCGAATTGAATCTATTCGATTCACTCTTATGAAGCAACAAGAAAAAGAGATCACTCGAGGATCCAATATCTTATTCCACGAAGGAAGTATCCTGAAAATCCTTGATTTAGTTTCGAGTAATAAACTAATAAAACCTTAATCAAAACTATTCAACTAGCCTAAAAATAAAAAAACCTTCAATGGAAGAGTTTACTTTTTTTTTGCAAAATTTCTGTAAATTTGAAGTTGAACTTAATTAAACAAGCCAAGCAATTTGCTCACAATCACAAGAAATTTTTCCCCCGCCATATTTTCTTCCCCTCTGTTTGTCCACTACCTCGGCTAAACCTAAGCAAAAGAAAAAGAGGTCCAAGAGACAGACCCGAATAAAGAAGAAATAGTAATCTTTGACGAATTAGGAAGAAAAAGGATTCTTATTTTGATACAAGAAGAATCGGCACAAGAAAAAGGCTTTTTCTTGTGCCGAATAGACGATTAAGAAGACCTGCAATCCCTCCGAAAAAGAAGAAATTTTAATTTGATTGTTCTCGCCTTTGCCTTGGATTCTCTTCTTTTGCATGGGATATAAATAAGGAATTCCAGACATCTCATAAACAAAAAGCAGTCTAAACAAAAAAAGGATTTCCAAAATAGATCATAGATAATTCTAGCAATTGCCAATAAATCGAGGCTTTTTACCAACTTGATGGTAAGAAATCCCGGGACCTAGAAATTCATTTCGTACAATTGAACCTTTTCAAACTGTTTCTTTTTGAGAACCAAAAAAACTTGTGCCAAAATAACGGATGCGAAGAAGAACAAAAGGCCTTGGACACGTAATGGATCCTGAAGCACGATTTCTGCGTCCCCCTGACCAAAACCTCCCACATTAGGATTGCTTGTTAATGGTTGATCAAGCTTGATGGATTCCCCCTCTGAAACAAGAAGTTCTGGTCCGGGAGGTATAATATCAATCACTTGGCGTCCATCTGATGCATCAACTATGGATATTTCATACCCCCCCTTTTCTTTACGTAGTATTTTTCTTACTATACCTGTTGACGTAGCATTATAGACTGTATTGTTACTCTTGCTACCATCAGGATAGATCTGTCCTCTTCCTCGGTTTCCCCCTACATATATGGGATATTTTAAGAAATGAGCATCTTTCTTCGTAGCAGGATCAGGGGAAAGAATGGGAAAGACAATTTCACTATATTTCTTACCGGGAACAGGGCCTATCACAAGAATGTTTTTTTTATCGGGACGATAACTCTGAAAAGCAAGATTTCCTATCTTTTCTTTTAACTCAGGGGAAATACGATCGGGCGGCGCTAATTCGAATCCCTCGGGCAAAATAAGA
The DNA here is from genome assembly GCF_056163025.1 of Triticum urartu. NCBI lineage: Eukaryota > Viridiplantae > Streptophyta > Magnoliopsida > Poales > Poaceae > Triticum > Triticum urartu. Next base: position 40,057 of record NW_028260483.1, read on the forward strand.
ACAGCACCTACATTCAACCCTCCCTTTTTTCCATTAGCAAGAACTTGTTTCAATTGCATATCATAAGGAATTCGAAGAACTGCTTCAAATACAGTATCGGGAAGCACAGCTTGGGGAACTTCAATATCGACGGGCTTGCTAGCTAAATGGCAATTGGCACATACAATTCGTCCAGTTGCTTCTCGTGGGTTTTCATAACCCTGCTGCGCAAAAATGGGATATGCATTTGAAATAGATGTCCGAGTTATTACGTATATCATGATCGATACAGAAATCGATCGAGTTATCTGTTCCTTTACCCAAGAAAAAGTATTTCTATTTTCCATGTCCAATCGCAGATCCCAGAATTTCTACAATAAATTAGATAGGTAGCTAAGCTAATCTAGTTCCCTATACACGAATCTGTTGTCATTCTACTGCAACAGTTGTACTGCAATGATGAATACCTTAAAGTAGGTATAAATAGAAAGAATTTTGCTAAAATGGAAAAGGGCTTTCTTTCTAAAAAAAGATGCTTGCTAATTTGATTAATATTAATATCGGGAGATCAAATGAATTTATGCTTCACTAATTGAATGATAAATGACTACAAGCGAAGGAGATAGACGATTTAAACAAAAAAAGACCCAAAATTTCAAACATGTATCTAGAATTACTGGAAAACTACAAACAAAAATAGTGAAAATAAGCTCGTTAGGAGCCCATCCAAAATCGTTGTAGACCCAACGAATTACTAGTTCCCAACCACGGGTGGAGTGAAATCCAACAAAAAAATCAGTAACTAAAAGAATAAAAAAAGCTTTTATTGAGTCATTTAAATTATAGAAGAATTCCTGAACCCAAGAATTCAAAATGACAAGTTCCTCTTTACCCAGAAAAAAAGAACCACTTAGAATAGCCAAACAGATTATATTTGTCGAGAAATGCAAAATGGTATGGAGATGATCCTCATTATTTATTTTGACCCATTGTATTATTTCCTTGTGTATTCCTGTAGGAGGTTTTTGTACATGTGTCTTTAGTTTCCCTTTTATCATCTCGTCCAAGAGAGAAAGTTCTTCTAATTCTATGAATCTTTCTAGAATCCTTTTCTCTTGAATATCAGTTAAGAGAGTTTCGGATTGCCTGGTATTCCACCAATTCTTAATCCAAAGTTCCAGACATTTGTTAAATGAGGAAGAGACCCCCCAAGGCAAAAGTACGATAAATACAAGATATAGTAAAGAAGGCAATGCTTTCTTTTTTTTCATTTTTGATCTGTAAATGGAGTTGTTAATGAATATGCTTCATTCGCTGACTCTATTCCATTCCCTGACTCTATATGATGATATTTCTATTTCATGATATTTCTATTTCTTTGAAGCAAAAACTCTATAGGTTTGATACCCTGTATCTATTCTTCTTTTTTGTATATTAGTTATTAGTGGAATTTCAGTGCATTGGGTTCTTTCTTAGATCTAGATGGAATGAAATAGTGAAATAGAATAAAAAA
>NW_028260484.1:0-40000 GCF_056163025.1 Triticum urartu
CTATAATTTCGCCTTTCCCATCAATAGGTTTAGCCAGAGCATTTACAACACGACCCAAGTAAGCCTCACTCACGGGTATCTGAGCAATTCTTCCTGTTGCTTTTACAAAACTTCCCTCTTGTATCATCAACCCATCGCCCATTAATACAATCCCAACATTTTTGGATTCCAAATTCAGAGCAATACCCCTAGTACCTTCTGCAAATTCGACTAATTCACCTGACATTATTTCACCAAGACCTATAATACGAGCAATCCCATCCCCCACTTGAACTACGCGACCTATATTCTCAATCCCTACTTTCCTATTATATTGTTCAATACGTTCGCGGAGAATTTTATGAATTTCGTCGACTCGAAGGGTTGCCATTAGTGTTTCTTGACTCTTTTTTCGGAAGCAAGGGGAAAAATAATGCCTAAATTCTAAACGAAAGTAGAAGTTCAAGGCCTAATTAATTTAATTATTTCTTCCATTCCAGGGACCCGAGAATGCCAATATTAGCACGAATCGTACGGAAATGTAACTCGGTATTCAAACAACTATTCAGAGTTCCTAGAGCTCCTTGTACGGCCTGTTGGAAAACCCGCTGTCGGACCTGATTCATTGCCCTTTGTTTTTCAAAATAAAGGGTTTCGTTTTTAGACTTTTCCAATTGTTCCAAACTAATAGAAGTAGCATTAATCAAATTTGCTTTTTCTCGTTCTATCTCAGAGTATCCATTCATTCGATACTCATCCGCTTCTAGTTCGACTTTCTGTAATCGAATCCGAGCTTTTTCGAGTTGCTCAATGGTCCCTCTACGCAATTCTTCTGAATTTCGAATAGTACTCAAGATCCTCTGTTTTCGATTATCTAATAAATCTTTTAATGAAAGTAGATTATTTTGTAAGTTTACAACTTTTATGATCTCTTCCCGAACCAAACATGAATCTTTCGATTCATTTGGCTCTCACGCTCCTTTTTTTTTTTCTATAGCTATTTCCATATCTTTTTTTTAAGTAATGAGCCTATCCTCTATCTTCTTTTTTATGTTTATATTTCAATATACCGAAACCTATATAAGACTAGATAAATATTAAGAGGACTCTTCCGCCTAGATAAAAATATATCATGGTCAGCAAAGTTGTTTCTTTATTTTTATTTGCCCTCTAGTTAATAATTTCAATTTCATTAAGAAAAACTAACTAAATAAATGGAAAATGAAAATTAATAGAATTCTTTTTTATTTTTTTTTTCTTCAAATCCAAAAAATTTCTCTTTTTTATACATAGGTCGTCGATTCGGCATTGGTTAAAAAAGGGCAGGGTGCCCCCTTTTTTTTCTAGTAAATAGTTCAAACCATTTTATCGATATGAGTGTTCTATATCAGATAAATTTTACATTAGCTATTTCCCGTTTAAATTGGTACTAATACTAATATAGTTGTAGAAAGAGTACCTCTTTTTGCCTGGACTTCAAGCAGTTTAGCTTTAACCGTGTTAATGGTCTCACATTCTTGGTTTATAGAGAATCAAAGTTGATTTACCAATGAGTCGCGAAATGCTATGGTTCTTCCATATGATTTCTGAATTTATTCAGAAGTAATTCGTCGAGATCGTGCACCCTTTTCTTATTTATCCGAAAAATACTAAAAAATATTATAAAGTGCAGCCGGATAGATCCAATCTATTCTTGAAATAGACAACTCGCACACACTCCCTTTCCAAAAAAAATCAAAACACCAACCACTACAGTTAGATTTATTAGATTTGTTGCTAAAATATCGGTATTAAGCCCGAAACTGCCAGCGGATGGCCAGTGAGCTAAAAAAACGAAAGAATGGGTTACATTTTTCATATGCTCTCCTCTTATAGATAGGACGAACAAAGAACAAAGTTTTTCGATCACTTACTTCGCTCGCCCTTTTTTGATCGGTTTTTTTAATGCAAATAGATTCAATCTAGTAATTTCTTTTAGATTAAGTCTTACGTCTTGTTTGACCGGTGAAAGACTTCCTTTGTTGAAATGTTCTGTTCCCAAAATTCCTAAAATAAAAGGAAAAAACTTTCCACTTTCCTAAACTAAGGACGGGAAATAAGAAGGTGAGCATATCTTCTAAATTAATAATACTCAACTCAGCCCTTCCTAGAATGGGGTATTATCTGTCCCGATAAATAGATAATTCCAGGAGTAATAAATAGGAGTAAATTAAATAAAGTATTGATATAATTGGAATTGTGGAAGCAAATACCAATTTACTAAAAAAAGAAAAAAGTATCTAATCGAAATCGAAAGAATTTTTTTTTTAAGATTAAACAAAAGGGTTCGCAAATAAAAGCGCTAGTGCCACAACTAGTCCATAAATTGTTAAAGCTTCCATAAAAGCTAGACTAAGCAATAAAGTACCTCGTATTTTACCTTCTGCTTCTGGCTGTCTCGCAATACCTTCTACAGCTTGTCCTGCAGCAGTACCTTGACCAACTCCAGGTCCAATAGAAGCAAGCCCTACGGCCAATCCAGCAGCAATAACAGAAGCAGCAGCAATTAGTGGATTCATGGTGAGTAGTTCCTCGTGTCAAAAAAAAGAAATGGTTAAGGATACAATCAACCAATAAATTCTTACTTCTAAGCTCTATTGGGGAGAAGTAAAGTAACTAAAAAGTACAAATTGAAATCAAATTGAAATGATAATGTGAATTGTCCGAACTACATAGAAGGGAATTCCATATCCATATATCGGATTAGATAATGAATCTAACCTAGGAATATATAATATAATATCCTATATATATACATTTGTTTCTTCTATTTTGTTTGCATATTTTCTCATTTTCTATTGAATCGGATTCTAAAATCATTGCTTAAAGTGGAAACCTGCATAAAAGAGGACTCCACTTATAGACATTAAGGATATTATAGTATAGATCTAGCCTGACTCCACCCTCCTTAATGCATATATACTTTGAAAATTCCATAATATAGTCTATTCTATTCTCTCTCCTACAACTCTAGGCTATATATTCATACGCATTTCTAACTATTTTTTTGCAACCAAGCAGATTATCTGGAACCATGCATGAATTGAGCTAAGCTGCAAAAAAAAAAAATACTATTTCCAAAAAGAGTCAATTCAATGATGACCCTCCATGGATTCACCTATATAGGCTGCGGCTAATGTTGCAAAAATAAGAGCTTGAATACCGCTTGTAAATAATCCAAGAAACATGACCGGTATAGGGATTACTAAGGGGACTAAAGAAACAAGAACAACAACGACTAATTCATCCGCCAATATATTCCCGAAAAGTCGAAAGCTAAGCGATAATGGTTTTGTGAAATCTTCTAGGATGTTAATTGGTAAAAGGATTGGAGTTGGTTTAATATATTTCTCGAAATAGCTCAATCCTTTTTTGCTAAGACCAGCATAAAAATATGCCGCTGACGTGAGTAAAGCTAAAGCAACAGTAGTATTTATATCATTCGTGGGCGCTGCTAATTCCCCATGGGGTAACTCTATAATTTTCCAAGGTAAAAGAGCACCCGACCAATTCGAAACAAAAATAAAAAGGAACATAGTTCCAATAAAGGGAACCCAGGGACCATATTCTTCTCCAATCTGAGTTTTGCTCAAGTCTCGAATAAACTCAAGGACATATTCAAAAAAATTCTGACCGTCGGTCGGGATGGTTTGTGGATTCCGAACAGCTATGACAACTGAACCTAGCAAGATAGTAATTACGACCCAAGAAGTGATGAGTACTTGGGCATGAATTTGGAAACCTCCTATTTGCCAATAGAAGTGTTGGCCTACTTCTACACCCGATATATCGTATAACCCCTTGAGTGTTTTAATGGAACAAGGTATAATATTCATATTGTCCTCTGATAAAAATTGAACTTCAAAAAAGGAATTCTTTTGATTCAACCATCTCTTTCTCAACTCAGCAACTTGAAGTATTAATCTTATATTTAGGATACCAAGAAAGCACATCAGATCATAATATATATCAATACCCTCTAATATATATCAATATTCCCCTTCTTTTTTCTATGCAAAAAAAATTCTATGCAAAAAAAAAGATATAGTAAAGTAAGTGATTCCATAAATTTACGCAGTTGCCCAAGAATTCACTATATATTCTTAATCAACGATTTCTTATATAGAGAGAACGGCCCTCACAAATTGAAAATACTAATTTGTTAAGAATCAATCGAATTGAAGTCATAGTGTCATCGTTGGCTGGAATCGATATATTCGCGAGATCCGGGTCACAATTTGTATCGACTAAAGAAATAGTAGGAATCCCCAAAATGGCACATTCCCGAAGAGCTATATACTCTTTTTGCTGATCAAGGACGATCACAATGTCTGGCAATCTCGTCATATATTTGATCCCGCCGAGATACCTTTGCAAAGTAGATAATTTTCTCTTCAAGATTGCCACATCTCTTTTTGGGAGATGGTGGAATTTTCCCATTTTTTCTTCTGCTCTTAAGTCTCTAAATTGAGAAAGTCTAGTTTTCGTAATCGACCAATTCGTTAACATACCACTGAACCACTTTTTATTAACATAATGACAACGAGCCCTTATTGCAGCTGATGCTACTAAATCTGTTGCTCTTTTTTTGGTACCAACAATTAAGAAACTTTTTCCCTGACTTGCTGCATCAAAAACTAAATCACAAGCTTCTGATAAAAAACGAGCCGTTCTAGCGAGATTTATAATATGAGTACCTTTACGCTTTGCCGAAATGTAAGGGGCCATTTTAGGATTCCATTTCTTAATACCATGACCAAAATGAACTCCTGCTTCTATCATCTCTTTCAAATTAATGTTCCAATATCTTCTTGTCATTTTTTCCACACTTCCTTTTTTTTAATCCTACCATTCCATTACGGAATTTAGTTCTTTTTGAAGATTAAGAAAGATCCGAAATAGCTTGAAATAAATAATAATTGTTCCGAGAGAACCTTGTACTAAGATAAGAGTTGGCCATTGATACATGGTATAAACATAACCACCTTAATGAATTAACTGACTTGTTTTACTTATTAAAATAAAAATCTTAAAAATCTAAAATTTGACCTGTTAGTGTTCTAAGTTCAAAAGTCTAGTAAAGTAAAAAATATTTTTATGGGGGTTCTTATGTCTCATAAAAATTGTTTGTTACGTCAGAATCTGAAGAAACTAATTCTGTATGGAGAAACAAAAAATCTCTCATTTCCGACGCGAATAGATTTTTTTTTTTTATTTCGAAATAAAGGTTCTTGTCTTGTGGGGAACGATGCACAAATTTTTGGAATCCGGTACCAACAGGTATAATCCCCCCCAGAACTACGTTTTCTTTCAAGCCTTTCAACCAATCAATGCGACCTCGTAGGGCAGCTTTTGCTAAAACTCGAGCAGTTTCTTGAAAACTTGCTTCAGATATGAAACTTTGGGTATTCAGGGAAGCCCTTGTTATTCCCAATAAGATTGCCCGATAATAGATCGATTCATCCAAAGCTCGTCCTGCTCGTTCCGCTCGCAATAGTCCGATTAATTCCCCAGGCGAAAAAACATTAGACATTCCATCTTCGGAAACCCGCACTTTTGATGTTACTTGGCGTATAATAATCTCTATATGTCTATTATGGATCTGTACCCCTTGGGATCGATAAACCTTTTGGATTTTATTAACCAAAGAGATACGACTTTGGGCTATGGTTAGCTCAGCTCCAATCAAGAATCCCCAAGGGACCCCAAGAATTCTTGGTATACGCTCATTCCAATCCTCAATTCTCCTTTCGAGATTCGGGGATAATGAATCAATTGAACGCGCTTCAAAGATTTGTTCCACTTTTGGAAGACCTTGCGTTATGTCACTAGATCTCGATTTTTCATATATAAACGTAACTAACCTATCTCCCTTGTAAAGGATTTCTCCATAATGACCATTAACAGTTGCTCCTGTAGTGGCCAAATAAGGTTTAGCTGCTCTTATAACAAAGGAATTCATATTTACAATGAAAATTTGACCGGATTTTTTTATGTGCGATTTAAATAGACATACATTTTCACAAATAAATTGTCCAAGGTGAATTATTGCCAATGTCTCTTCCCAAGAATCATGATGGACAAAGTGACAATTCAAAAGGAATGGATCCAACATTATGTTACTATCGAAATTAGAAATCCTTTTATTTTCATCTATTAAAGAGTATTTAAGTTCTTGAAGTACTTGGAAGGTTTGTTTTAAATTGTCAACGAACAAATATTTTTTTAACAGGATTTTATTATGCGTTAGTAAATAGTAAGATGAAGAAAAATGCGATATACTAGCTACAATAGCGCCTAAGGGCCCAAAAATTTCTCGAATAGGAATTCTAGGATTCCATTCTTTTATCGCATTGGGATGTTTTGAATTCTTGAATAAACCAATTCGAGAACAGTTGGATGCCGACAAAATCATCAAAGAGTGGTATTCTTTATTTCGATTCAACAAAGTGCCAATAGCTTCTGGATGTTGGCTAAGTGATTCAATCTTCGCCTTGGAATAAAAAGAATTGATATTGGCGCGATCTAACCTATTATGGGGAATCGGTCCTGCACTTGTCCTACCATACCTTTTTCGTGTATACGAAATAGTGGACTTGACTAACTCAATTCTTAGGAAATCGCGAATAAGATCATTTGCTCTTACCTCAACAAGGGAAGCACCAGCCTTTTCTTTTTCTTCTTGTTCCCAATTCACTACTAAGCAAGTTCTAACAAATTGACTATTTGTGTGATAAATTCTTTGAGTTAACTTGCTATTTTCATGAGAAATAAAATTGACAAGTCGAATTTGGAGATTATTTTCTTCTTGCAAGAGATCCTGCGGGAAAAGTGTTGCTAAATTTCTTCCTTCGTCCATTTCATATGCCACTGTAGGGCGAACGGAAACAAAATACTTTTCCTTGCTCTTGAGAATTTTTTTCCGTTGAACATAGACCCAATTTTTCCTTTTTTTTGATTCCTTAGAATCTTTTTTTTGTCTTTCTGGCGGTATCAAACAGCCACCTAATATCTTATCCGCCTCTTCAGGAAAATGAATATCTCCGGAAAATATTTTGAGTTCCGTATGGCTTTTTTTTCTCTTCACTCGGACCAGTCCGCCTAGTCGACTTCTTGTATTTTTTGTGAGTTGTGTATTCACTCCAATAATACTATTGTCAAGTATCTTTAGGGATGAAGATCTCGGCAAGATATGAAGTTCTTGAAGAATGAAAAAAAACCGATCTACTTCTTTTTGGTATTTTAGACTAAATTCTTTTGTTCCTCGATGCTCAATCAAACCCTCTTTTTTTAAGATGGAATCTTCCTCTGGGCTCTCGTATTCGTCCTCTGAATCTTCTTCTGAGTCTTCCTCTAAAGTACCATATTTTTCCTCTGCGCTTTCCCCGGGGCTGCCATATTCGTCTTCTGAGTCTTCCTCTAGAGTTCCATATTCGTCCTCTTGGGTCCTATATTTGCTCTCTGGGCTCCCATATTCCTCTTCTGAGTCTTTCTCTAAAGTCCTATATTCGTTCTCTGGGTTCCCATATTCGTTTTCTGGGCTCCCATATTCGTCTTCTAGGGTTTCATATTCGTATTCGTCTTCTAGGATTCCATATTTAGATTCTTCTAGGGTTTCATATTCATATTCGTCCTCTCGGGTCCTGTATTCGTCTTCTAGGGTCTCATATTCCTCTTCTGAGTCTTCCGCTCGAGTCCTATATTCTTCTTCTAGGGTCCTATATCTAAATTTAACAATTCCTGAACCCTTTTTATCTTTTCTGTATCGGGGATCGTCAAAATAAGCAAAAATAGTATTTCTACGTAAAACACCCATAAGGGGGATTTCAATCGAAATCCCAAAACAGGATATTAGTTCTTTCTCTTGTTCTTGATGATATTGTAATGGAATGACGAACCTATTTCTTCGCTTTTTCGCCAACAAATCTGAATTATCTTGAAAAATAGAAGGATAGATAAAATTCCAATGGCCATTGGACATGATTCGATCCGACGTTGAATAATCAAGAATTTCCCTATCTTTTTTACCATAAGTATTCATTTGATCTTGATCCTTGTGGAGTGAAAAAGACGCTATACTGGATCTGCACATACTTACTGACAATATCCATAAATGGCTTGTTTTTGGTAATCGGCGAAGATTACCATATTGATATTCGGGCGCATGGTAAACATCAGTACTCCAGTGCATTTCGCCGTCTGATTCAGAATAAATATGCTTTTGTACCCTTTCTTTAAAATGTAAAGTGGACGTTCCGGCACGAATCTCCGCAATTACTTGTTCGGATTTTACATATTGATCATTTTGCACTAGAATCAAGCTTTTTGAGGGAATATTCACACTATATAGAATATCTTGACTCTGAATAGTTACATGCAAGTCTATATAACATAGAAAAGCAGGCTGCCCATGACGGGTACGTGTGGGGTGAACCAAATTCTCATTGAATTTTATTTTTCCATTCGAAGGGGATCGTACAAGGTCGGCAGTACCCCCTGTGAATACTCCGCCAGTATGAAAAGTTCTTAATGTTAGTTGAGTCCCTGGCTCCCCAATTGATTGACCTGCAATAATACCTACGGCTTCTCCCAATTCGACCAGATCACTATGAGTAGGACTCCGGCCATAGCATAATTGACAGATCCAAGAAGTGCTTCGGCAAGTAAAGGGGGTTCTAATATATATTGGTTGTGCTCGAAATGGTTGTGCTCGAAAGGCAGTTATGAATCGATTGACTAATCCAATTCCAATATCTTGATTTCGCGCGGCAATGCATCGTGAACCGATATATATATCGTCTGCTAATACACGACCAATTAGTGTTTGGACAAAAAGTTTTTCCGTCATCCCATTTTGAGGACTTACAGAAATACCTCGGATAGTACCACAATCTCTTCTACGCACAATAATATGTTGAACTACTTCAACAAGTCTACGTGTAAGATATCCAGCATCTGCTGTTCGCACAGCAGTATCTACAACCCCTTTGCGGGCTCCATAGCAGGAAATTATATATTCTGTCAAAGAAAGTCCCTCGCGTAAATTGCTTTGAATAGGTAAATCAATCATTTGTCCTTGAGGGTCCGACATTAATCCTCTCATACCTACTAATTGGTGTACTTGAGATGCATTTCCTCTGGCTCCTGAAAAAGACATTAGATAGACTGGATTAGAAGGATCCGTTATCCGAAAATTTGAATTCATTTCTTGTTTCAAATATTCACTTGTCGCATACCATATCTCAACAGATTGGCGTAATTTTTCTACCGCGTGTACAGCCCCATAATAATAGTGTTTCTCCAAAAGAAAACTCTGTTGTTCCGCGTCTTGGACTAACCATCCCTTAGAGGGTATTGTTAAAAGATCCTCGATTCCTAACGAAATCGATGTAGTAGTGGCTTGATGGAAGCCCAGAGTCTTTAGTTGATCCAGTATATGGGATGTATATCCCATTCCAAAATGATCTATTAATCTGCTAATAAGTCGTTTCATACCAGTTCCGTCTATCTCTTTATTATGAAAGACCAGATTGGCCCGTTCCGCCATACATAAGTACCCCCTTTTCGGCTGAGTAGGATTCGACAATTGCTGAGTAGGATTCGACAATGGGCCTGAGTCAGTGATTCGAAAATTTAATTAACTTAATTGCCTCAATCTCAATCTGGATTCGCGTGGCAAATAATGATGATACTAGGGAAATCGGAATGCCCCCCGAAAGGGGAGGGGCATCGCCGAATCTAACTTTCTTGTTTAGGTAGTGTATGAATAGGCCTGACTAAATCCTTGTATGGCTTCCTCTATTTCTCTATAAAAAGAAATATGACCAAGAGTGGTTCGAATGTATATCGAACGAATTTCTTTTTTTCTATTTCCCATTATTAGATAGTGGGCATAAATCTCATGATAAGTCCCCAAAGATTCATATTGAACTTCAATCGGAACTTCTCTTGACCCAATGACGCGTTGATCCAGGTTCCATCGTAGCCACAAGGGACTATCTAAACTGATTAGTTTTTGTCTATAAGCTCCCAGTGCATCATAAGAACTAGAAAAATGGGGTTCTTTATCTTTCCTATATTTAAAATTATTATTATTATTGTAATTTACTTTTAGATTTGGGTAGTTTCTGCAACTATTATATCTATTTGCACAAATACCTCGACGCTTTCCAATCGTTAATACATAAAGCCCGATAAGCATGTCTTGGGTTGGTACGCAAATAGGATCCCCAATAGCGGGAGATAAGAGATTCATATGAGAAAACATAAGTAAACGGGCTTCTGCCTGAGCTTCCAAGGATAAAGGTAGATGAACAGCCATTTGATCTCCATCAAAGTCCGCATTGAAACCCTTACACACTAATGGGTGTAAAGAAATAGTACGCCCCTCTACTAAAGTGGGTTGAAAGGCCTGTATGCCTAATCTATGCAGGGTAGGTGCTCTATTTAACAGTACAGGATGTCCCCGCATAACTTCTTGAAGTATTTCCCATACAATGGGTTCTTTTTCCCAAATTTTCCTTTTAGCAATCCTTACATTAGAAGTGGCGCGTTTCGTGATTAAATCGCGAATTACAAATAGCTGAAAAAGCTTTATTGCTATCTCTAGAGGTAATCCACATTGATGTAATGAAAGCGAAGGACCCACAACAATGACAGAACGCCCCGAGTAATCGACCCGTTTCCCAAGCAGAGTCTCGCGAAACCTTCCCTCTTTACCTTCAATTACATCTGAAAGTGATTTGTATACTTTATTGTGACCATCCCTCGTCGGTTGCCCGCGGGACCCACTATCAAGAAGTGTATCCACGGCTTCTTGTACCAATTTTTCCTGGCACATTACTAAATCTGCTGGCGCTAATTCACTTCTTTTTAATAGATAGGCAAGATTGTTGTTCCGACGGATAACTCTCTTATAAAGTTCATTAATGTCTGAAGTCACTACTTTATCTCCAGACCTATAAACAATAGGTCTCAATTCGGGAGGAAGAACCGGTAATAAGCACAAAACCATCCATTCTGGTTCTACATTTGTTTGAATAAAATGTTTCGCCAATTGCATGCGTCTAATCAAAAAAACTTTTCTTATTCGTCTTTTTCTATCTTCCCACTCATCTCCACTATACCCCTCGTCTTCTAATTCCTTCCATTCGACCAAAGAATTCTCTATAATAATTCGCAAATCCAAATCTGCTAATTGTTCTCTAATAGCACCTGCTCCTGTCGCAATTTCCCGATTTCGAAATGTTGCAAAGCCTGGGGTAGAAAAAAAGGGAGAAATGCTGTGGTTACAGGATGCAATTTCCTCTTCGAATAAACCTCGTAATCGTAAAAAAGTGGGTTTTTTAGTGCTGGGCCTAGCAAAAGAGAAATCGCCGTATACTAGGCCCTCCAACTTCTTAAGAGGTTTATCTAAAAGATTCGCGATATAACTAGGAAGACCTTTCAAATACCACACATGAGTCACGGGACATGCGAGTTTGATGTATCCCATTTGATATCTTCGTATCCGAGAATCCACAAATTCGACCCCGCATTTTTGGCAAAATCTTTCGTCTTCGTTTTCAGCTCCGCTCGCTCGAGAATTGCCACAAGCGCAAATCCCGCTTTTTATGGGTCCAAAGATTCTTTCGCAAAACAATCCATCTTTTTCTGGTTTATCGGTTTTATAATGAAAAGTAGAGGGCCTTGTGACTTCGCCAACGACTTCTCCATTAGGTAGGTTTTTGTTAGCCCAAGCCTTTATTTGTTGAGGGGAAACGAGTCCAATTTGAAGTTGTTGATGTTTATATTGGTCAATCATAAAATAGAAATAAGAAAAGAATTTATATTTATTCCGATCAAACTTCCTCCCTATTAACCTGGAAGTTCTTTTCAGATACAAGGAAATGATTCAGTTCTAGAGCCAAAGATCGTAGTTCTCGAACGAGCACTCGAAAAGATTCTGGAGGATCCTCATGATTAGGTATTCTTTTTCCCCAGATCGTAGCATTAAGTATTTCTTGGCGAGCTATAAGATGGTCAGATTTATAAGTAAGTATCTCTTGTAAAATATGAGCAACACCAAATCCTTCTAAAGCCCAAACTTCCATTTCTCCTACTCGTTGTCCCCCTTGCTTGGCTCTTCCTCTAACCGGTTGTTGTGTAACAAGTGAGTAGGGCCCAGTAGAACGCCCATGAATTTTCTCATCAACTTGAAATTAATTTTAAGATATAGGACTTCCCTATTAGAACAGGTTGCTCAAAGGGGTCGCCTGTTCTTCCATCAAATATTCTGCTTTTTCCCGGGTACTCGGGTTCAAATACCCATGGATTTTTTGTTTCTTTACTGGCTTCATATAATTCTGAAAACACAAGTTTTCTTGAAGCCTCTTGCTCATATCTCTCATCAAAGGGTGCTATTCTATAATGTTTCTTTAGCAGATCCCCCGCTAATCCGAGCGAGCTTTCAAATATTTGTCCCACATTCATTCGGGAGGGTACTCCTAAGGGATTGAAGACCATATCAACGGGTGTTCCATCTTGCAAATAGGGCATATCTTGCCTAGGCAAAATTTTGGAAATGATCCCTTTATTCCCATGTCTTCCGGCTACTTTATCCCCAACTTTGATTTCACGTTTCTGTAAAATATATACACGAACCATTATGTCGAGCGGGTCCCTTTGGATCCATTTCACATCGATAACGCGCCCTCTTCCACCTATAGGTAATTTCAGAGAAGTTTCTTTTGAAGTGGAAACCTCAAGGCCAAATATGGCCCGTAATAATCCAGCTTCCGCGATATAAGATGATTCGCTCGCTATCTGAGGCGTTAATTTACCTACTAAAATATCACCAGTTTCTACCCAGGATCCCAACCTAACAACTCCATTTCTGTCCAAATTGCGGAGTAAATGTTCTTCTAGATGTGGTATTTCTTTAGTGATTTTTTCAGCGGAGCCCTGGCTTGTCGTATCCGTCTGAATTTCATATTTCCGGATGTGAAAAGAGGTATAAATATCTTCATATACCAAACGTTCGCTAATTAGTACTGCGTCTTCAAAATTGTAACCTTCCCATGGCATATAAGCTACTAATACGTTTTTTCCTAAAGCAAGTTCGCCCCCAATTGTAGCAGCTCCTTCTGCTAAAATTTGTCCTTTTTTAATGGATTTACCCCGTGGAACCCGGGGTTTTTGGTGCATACAAGTATTTTTGTTAGAGCGACGGTGGTTAACTAAAGGAATACTTATAGTCTTCCCACTACTTGATAAAAGTATCTTATGACTATCAGTAGAAATGATCTTTCCCTCGCGTTCGGCTATAATGGAAACCCTCGAATCTAGAGCTGTTTGGCGTTCCAATCCAGTTCCAACAATGCATTTCTCGGACCGAGAAAGCGGAACTGCTTGGCGCTGCATATTAGAACTCATTAAAGCCCGATTCGCATCATTGTGCTCAATAAAAGGAATGAGAGAACCCCCAATAGAAAAATATTGGAAAGGAAAAATACTTCTAACATGAATCTGTTCCCATGCAATAGTCAAGAATTCTTGACGGTATCTAGCCGGAACAACCTGTTCTTCCTGAATACCTTGATTCAAGGACAAAGAATTTCCTGCTGCTATCATATAATATTCATCTCTATTTGGTGATAGATAAACCACCTGTCTCTCTTTTTTTTCTTTTGCTTTCTCAGCAGATATTTCATAAAACGGACTCTCTATGGATCCCCACAAGTGATCAATTCTCGCATGAATTGTTAAGGATCCAGTAAGTCCAACATTGATTCCTTCAGACGTGTCAATTGGACAAATACGCCCATAGTGACTCGGATGAATATCTCGGCTCCGAAAACTTGCGGTTCTCCCCGTCAACCCTCCAGGACCTAAACAACTCACTTTTCGCCCATGAACAGTTTGTGTCAATGGATTCGTTTGATCAAAAACTTGAGATAACGGGTATGTGCCAAAAAAGGTCTCATAAGTAGTTATTAATAAAATTGAAGTTGAAGTTGGAGTTACCAAAGTTTGGGGAGTCGGTTTCGATTGACGTATGAATACTCTACGAATAGTTTTTTGAACTGCATGTTGTAAACGACCAAGAGCCAATCCGAATTGATCTTGTAACAGATCCGCAACCGAACGAATACGTTTATTTTTCAAGTGATTCATATCGTCATCGTCAAGTATACCCGTTCCAAATTTCATTCCAATCAAATGATCCGTAGCGGCCAATACATCTCGTGGTAACAAGAATGTATTGTTCTGAGGAATATCAAGATTAAGTCTCCGATTCATATTTCGTCGACCAATCCTTCCTAATTCACATTTTTGTTGAAAAAATTTCTTTTGTAATTCCTCGCATAAGGACTCCGAAAATACCAGGTCCCCACCTACACAAGCAAATTGTTGATAAAACTCCAAAATAGCTTTTTCTTTTGACTCAATCCTCTTCTTCTCTTTAGCATTCGGGAAAGACAAGAAAATTTCAGGGTAGGAAACATTATCCAGAATTTCTCTTAGATTCGAACCCATAGCTGATGATAGAACTAGAATAGATATCTTTTGTTTTCTACTCACGCGAGCCCATATCCTTTCTTTTTTATCAATTGCTAATTCCGATCTCCCCCCCCAATCTGATATTATAGTGCCAGTGTAGATAGAAATTCCCTTATGATCTAATTCCGAGCGGTAGTAAATACCAGGACTTAGCAATATTTGATTGATCACAATTCGGTATATTCCATTTATAATAAAGGTTCCTAAGGAATTCATTATAGGAATGTTTCCGATAGAAATGGTTTGCTTTTGCACATCGAAACCAAAAATTAATCTCGCAGATACATATAATTCGGAAGAATAGGTGAGTGATTCATACACAGCATCTCTTTCTTTTATCGAGGGTTCTAGCAGTTGATATCCTTTCGCAAATAATTGAAATGCAATTTCGTGATCTGGATCTTTAATTGTTGGAAACTTGTCAAGTTCTTCTGCCAAGGCTTGATTAATGAACCTACAAAATCCCTCGAATTGGATCTGACTAAATCCGGGTATTGTGGACATTCCCTCGTTTCCATTCCGGAGCATCTTAATCTTAAGTTTCCTGTTTATCAAAGAAAAATTCCATTATCAGCTCACTCTTCATCAATCCCTATGGATCGATCTAGCAATCATGGAATCTATATTCTGTTTACTGAATCACATGAAATTCTAGGGAACTCCACATACGTATTTCATATATGTATTTCATACATATGAATAGAGACCATTTGGACGAAAGTTCGAGTTTGCCAGGGGTACAAATGAAATGAAAATGAATTGATAAAACATTCCTACAAAAAAAATTCTGCCACTTATACTTTATGTTATGATATTCTAATCAGATTGGATGGCAAAGATTTCTCATTTTATCTCCTTTCTATGAATGTAATAAAGCCGTAATATAATATACTAGAAAGTTTGACTTTACTTCGATTTAGAATAGCGTGCTTACTTTAATTTCTCAAAATAATTTGAGGGTTCTTTTTTATTTCGGATCGGAGTAGTATAATTGCTAGAAAATTCAGTATTTCATTGTGGAATTCTAAAATAAAGTAAGTCCCTTTTTTAAGTACATGCCAATCTAGTTATCCACCTCTCCCCATATCCATGCTTTTCTTTTATCGTAATTTCACTTGGGTACGCCAAGATAGTCAGGTTATACTCTATATCAGAGCAAATTTCCTTTTTTTATTCAAGATATTTAATTTAATACTTTGAAAAATTAAAGCATGATTCCCCATAGAGATATGTACATAAAGGGGATCTTTGGATAATAATGCTGTTCGGACCTAAAGTTTACCTATACACGGATTAAGCATAAAGCCATAATATTTTATTATGCCATTGAAGGGGGGGGAGATAATACCGATTTAAGAGTAGTTCACTACTGCAATAAAAAAAAGAGAATTCTAGTTAACGGTTCCAATTTATTCTGAATTTTGCAGCCTGTGAATAGAAATCCACTTTTTCTTCTTTTTCATCTCAATAGAAAGAAATGGGAAGTTTTATTGTGTTAACAATGTATGTTTTAAGATAGAATCTATCGAGGAGAATAATAGAAACTGGATCAAAAAAAGCAGGAATAGATTTTTTGAAAAAGATTGGAAAAAAGTAAGTAGAATTATATTCAAAATAAAAGGGGCTTTTCGTAAGAAAACGTGGATGAATACTTGCTGTTTTCTAGATTTTTGATCGGATTTTTTGGCGGCATGGCCAAGCGGTAAGGCAGGGGACTGCAAATCCTTTATCCCCAGTTCAAATCTGGGTGCCGCCTGATCAATAAAATACTTAGGTTTTTTTTATAGTGCTGATCGAATTCGATAAATTTTTACTTCGCATAAGTTCGGGCAAGAGAGTAACTGGGCCTGCCGATACTGGGTTTAGAGAAACCATACCATAGTTCTATCCTCAAACTAGGGTTAGGGTTTGTTTTGACGGTAGTGGCCAAAATGGTTATCAATAGGGGTGAGGTAGTGTTTCCTTATTCTTTTATTATATGAATTTGAATTGGTTCTTAATTGAGATTCGATTTGATAATTTTAAAATACGAGGATAAGATGTCAGAAATCTTGGTATCCAAAGAAAGGTCCCTAAGGGGCATTCTTTTTTTTTTTCAATCTAAGATTCAAGAAGGGACTCCACGAAAGAATATCAAGACTTACTAATTATTATACATTTTTTTATCGTACATCTTATGTTACCTACATACACTAAAGTAAGGACTACTTAATTCTAACGAGAATCAGATTAAATAGGTCGATCAAAAATCAATTTAGGAGTTGTATTATGGATAAAATCTCTTCATTCTTTCATAGAATGATACAAAGCAAGGCTGCAGGGTTTAGGTCAAAAATAAACATTAGGTAAGGTAGGTATCCAATAAATATTTATCTATCGATAATTTTATGGTATATTCGGGCGTCCTTTGCTTAAAAAAAAAAAAAAGAGTAACAAAAGGAATAAAAAATCTTCCTATTCCCGCTTCTTCTATTCAGGACATCATTCCCGTACTCTTTCTTTTTTAAGGAAAAAAGGGCTATAGTATCTCGTATTTTTAATGCTCTCTAATTCTACCAGAATTCCTATAAGAATTTGTTAGGAGTAAATTCCTTGAACTGATTGATCCATGGCCTTAGGGCGGAATCCCTTTTTGACTCTGTACCCTTGATTCCACTATGATTATTGATCAATAGTAGAATAATCCCTTCATAGAAATAGGAGACATAATTTAGATGGATATAGTAAGTCTCGCTTGGGCTGCTTTAATGGTAGTCTTTACATTTTCTCTTTCACTAGTAGTATGGGGAAGGAGTGGACTCTAGGGATACTACTAATTGATTAAGTAATCAAATTGTTGTATCAATTCTTTTCTTTAATGGATCATTTTGCATTAATCATTTTGTCAAACGTTATTCTTTAATCTTTTTCTTTAGTTTTGTTTCACTCCTGTAAGAAACTCTTGTATTGTAAGTTGTAATGTAAGAAAGAGCCATTATACCAATTCAGAATTTCTACTAGAAATGACGAATGGTTAAAAAAAGTTCTATACATAAGAAAATTAGACTTTCTTCCACGGAACTATTCACGGCATATCACACATTTTCCATTTCCTTTTACTTTTTACTATAGTCTATTCTTCATATTATTTTTCTTTCCTTCCATGGATTCTTTGGTCAAGAATTGTCTTAGATTTTTTTATTTTGACCTGATTGAAATTAAGTGGATGCAATGAAAAAAGAAATTGAATTAGACTACTTAACTATTTCAATCTACTAATCTATTCTATGTAGATTCAAAGATAATATAATAGAAAGAATCTAAAGTGTCGTAGAAAAAACTATATGTAGTTCTTTCTACCACACTTTAA
Source organism: Triticum urartu (assembly GCF_056163025.1). Lineage (NCBI taxonomy): Eukaryota > Viridiplantae > Streptophyta > Magnoliopsida > Poales > Poaceae > Triticum > Triticum urartu. The sequence goes on from NW_028260484.1 coordinate 17,909, forward strand.
GATTCCAACCAGATCCTTTCATTTAAGACTTGGATTTTTTTTATTTAATCCCTTTTTAATTTCTTCAATGATTAATTGGAATTCCAATTAATTATTTTGGCTGACTGTTTTTACATAAATAATAAGTAAAAAAGAAGTAGGAACTAGAATGAACAGTGCAGTAGCAATAAATGCGAGAATATTGACTTCCATAACCTCTTTATTTTTTATTTTCACAATAACTCGGGATGTAATCCCATGGAGAGGAAAAAGGGGTATCTTGTAAATTCAAGGGTAGGGCTTGCATTCTGATAATACTGAATCAATTCAATATTATGAATATCGGATCTATCAAATCAATTCATGGATGAGAGTTATATTTCACGGATGAGAGTTATATAGTATAACATAGGAAGATCCTCTATCCACACTAAGACCAAAATGGGTTTTTTGATTGGATTAGGAATTCCCTCTTTTTTAATCCTTTTCTACTTTTTCTTTTCTATATCTCTAACCCACGAGCTTTCTTAATCTTATACTTTCTTAATCTTATACAATTTCCCTTCCTTTTTCTTATAGTTATACATACAATTATGTATGTATTATATGACCAACTTTCACTTTCTATGGGTCACATAGACATCCAAATAAGCAGTAGAAGTGAGATGGGGAAAAGAGGTCTGAAATAAAAAGGGAATACGATTTATGTATGGATTCCGGTAAAATACCGGTACTCTATTCCATAAGAGTGGAATAGGAAATTAAGATGAGGATGGTATCATCATAAAGAAAGATAGAGTAATATAATATCCTAAATTCTACTAATCCACATATCGTATGTGTGTCTTTCTTTATCGATTGGGAGTAGTGAAAAAAAAATTCCTATATGCCCTCCCTCCCTCTTTAATGAGAGATGCAAAATAAAAAAGTGAAGTAAGGGTGCCCTGTGGGTATTTGATCTTGCTCCCTGCCCCTTTTTTTCATGGAAAAAGGAAATATCAATTTCTCCATTCATTGAACCCTAGTTCGGGACTGACGGGGCTCGAACCCGCAGCTTCCGCCTTGACAGGGCGGTGCTCTGACCAATTGAACTACAATCCCCGCGGGGTGTATGGCATACCCATTCTTAAATAGAACCATAAGAAGATTCGATTCGTCTTTCGTACTCTAAGAAATAGACGAATCATATACTACATACCCACATATTATATTATACGTGGGTATAGTGAGAGTGACATAACTAGTATGTCGTGATTTTTTATCACTAAAAATGGATAATAATCCAGCCTTCAATAAGAAAAACTCTTTTGTTTGTAAGAAAGGAATGAGAGAGATATGGATTAGAAAAAAAAATTTCCCTTTTTTCTTTATCTTTTATTTCTATAGATCAGACATTTTATTTTATGGAAGAAAAACAAAAGGATTTAGTTCATACTCACGAAGCCCTAGATTTTTGGTTTGGGCCGAGCTGGATTTGAACCAGCGTAGACATTGTCAACGAATTTACAGTCCGTCCCCATTAACCACTCGGGCATCGACCCAGGAAGAATTTATTCTAGGGTTTTTGCTAATCTATGATTAACCTCCTTTCATAATACTCCCTACCCCCAGGGGAAGTCGAATCCCCGCTGCCTCCTTGAAAGAGAGATGTCCTGAACCACTAGACGATAGGGGCATCACTAGACGATAGGGCCATATACAACCGCTCGTGATTATACTATAATCATAGTATGGAGCAGTTTTTTGGAATTGTCAATATACTCGAAAAGTATAAATAGATCCAAAGCAAAGAGTTTTTCCAACTTTTCTGTTATGTTTTCATCTAGGATTTTTTTTAGTTGATCGTTATAGATTAATTCTCCGTGCTTCATTTAGTGTTCATACCAAAAATGCATCCATCCCGCACTAAGTCATAAAATTCTCTAAAAATATAGAGAAAGTTTCAAAAACAAAGAAAAAAAGTGAATCAATTTAGTAGAAAAGTACTCTATCAGATTCGAACCAACGACTTACGTCTTAGCACGAGATTACTCTACCACTAATTTAAAAAGCCCTTTATCGGATTTGAACCGATGACTTATGCCTTACCATGGCATTACTCTACCACTGAGTTAAAAGGGCTTTTTATTTAATTCAAAAATTAGCCACTTGGATTTCCCATTATGGGTCTACTGCATAATGTACATATTATATATATAATATATAGAGATAGAGAGAGAGACATTATGTAGAGATTGTATATGTATATATCGATATCTTGAGAGCTCAAAATAAAATTAATAAAAAAAAACATACCCTACATAACATATCCAACTCTTCTTGGTTCAGGGTTTTCCGTTTCCGAAGACTAGTAAAATAGGCGGATTCTGGAACCCCAAGGATTCAACGGTATATGGATATGGAAAATATAAGATTTCCGATCCTAGCGGGAAAAGGCGGGGAACAGATACCCAATAGGATATAGGATCCTTGGGAGGAACTTTTGGTAATGGCCTTGATCCTCTATGCTATTTTTTATGTGTTCTTAGTTCTATTGAACTTTTTGCATTCTTTTAAACAAGAATCTAATAAACTAGAATTGAGTCAGTGGAAAAAAGGAGAGAGAGGAAAGTGTTAAATGGAGAGAGTCGACTAATCAGAGACTTTTAGGATCTTCTTTACATCAGGTAAATCTGTCGGCCCTGTCCGTTTTTTTCTTTAAGTTACGACTCTTTGCTGCTTACTTCTATCAAGCCATAGGGAAAGTCTATGATGAATTTGGAAAACTCATCTCACTCTTACTCTATGGCTCGGACTTAATGGGGGAAGAAAACATCTTCCATAATTTCTTTTTTGTTCAATTCTGGACAAAAAAGAAAAGGAAAAAAGGAATTTATAGGGACAGTGTTACCCCCTATATCCCCTAGTTTATATTGTAGGAATAATAAAACAATTTAGCAGTCTGACACACTTACGTCCTTGCAAAGTAAATAATTATTATTGTAGTCGTAACCGTAGAATAGGATCCTAATCAAAATAAATACATTTGGTTCAGGCGCTATTAGCATGGTAAGAAAAGATTTTTTTTACAGACCAGAGGGGCTATCTAAATCCTAAAGTAAAGGCGAGCGATCGAAGTAGAAGTACCAACGGCTCAGTGTCATGAACCTTCTCCATCTGATTCAATAAGGGGGAATTAGCCTTCTTGTCAAATGGCTATCCTTGACAAAGGGTACCATTTATACCATAATCTACAATGTAGCGGGTATAGTTTAGTGGTAAAAGTGTGATTCGTTCTATTAATAACTGAATTTGAAATGATATACTTAAGGCATCCTTAAGTTTTTTATTTTTATATTCCGATGAAAACTTTAGTTCTTATAAAGGATTAAATCCTTTTCCTCTCAATAGCATATTGAGGAAGAATATACATTCTGGCGATTTGTATCCAAAGACTAATTTAAATTGCATCCAAAATAAAAATAGGATTATGAGTACAGAGTCGCGAAGCATAATTTTGCATTGGATTAAGTATTCCAATTTTGAAAATATGAGTAAAGGATCTATGGATGAAGATACAAAAAAGTTGATTTCCAATCGTAACTAAATCTTCTTAAAATAAGGAATAAGGAAGCCAAATAGCTAAAAAACGATAGTTTTGGTTTACTAGAACCATCCGCATATTGTTTCAGCTCGGTGGAAACCCAATTCTTTTCCTCAGGATCTCTTGAATGAAATTAGGGAACGAAGTAAGTAGATTAGATGAATTTAGATAGAATTTCTATCTCCTACTCTATAAGGATCATCTAGAAAGCGGAGAGCTTTGGTTCCATTCAAATAGAAAAGCTGACATAGATGTTAAGTGGTGAGAATATCCATAAAGGAGCCGAATGAAATCAAAATTTCATGTTCGGTTTTGAATTAGAGACGTTAAAAATAATCAACCAACGTCGACTATAACCCCTAGCCTTCCAAGCTAACGATGCGGGTTCGATTCCCGCTACCCGCTCCATTCTGTATAAAAGGAGTATTCTATTTGTCTAGACATGTTAGAGGCTTGTATTCAAGCCTTTTTTGTCCACCAGTTTCTGGTACTCCAGAGCGGAGTAGAGCAGTTTGGTAGCTCACGAGGCTCATAACCTTGAGGTCACGGGTTCGATTCCCGTCTCCGCACTTAGCAGTCTGTATAAAAGGACTATTCTATTTCTCTAGATATGTATGGTAGAGGGGCGTATCCAACCCTTTTTTATTCATTAGTTCCCGGCCCTAGAGGGCAAAATTGAGCAGTTTGCGAAGTCACTTGCCTTCAAAAAAAGAAGGCGCAAGGCCTCTCCCTACCCTGCAGAAAATAAAAATGAAACGAAAGGGACAGTCTACCTCTCCCTTCCCTTTAAAAAAAGTTTGCCCGTTGTTTGTCTCAGTTAATACCCAATTTTTGGAGCTCTGTTGGCGAGTTCTATTTCTGCCTCTGGAGCGCCCTCTTTTTTTGAGTGGGATGCAAAGGAAGGGTAAGATAGTAAGGGATACGGCACTAGACTAACACCTAATTAATACTTAATTTAATATAAGTAGTTAAACAGTTAACTAGACTAAACTTTTTATCATAGTACTTTGATAAATTAAGCGGGCGAGCGGCGGGAATCGAACCCGTATCTTCTCCTTGGCAAGGAGATATTTTACCATTGAACTACGCTCGCTACGGTATATATTTTATAGCGTATATCCGCCTGGGTCGACCTTCTATGTCTGGGTCGACCGTTTCATTTCATTTTCTATTATATTAGAGTTTTCCTTTTTTTATTATCTGTCAATGAATATTCTAATGGGAATGGAATTTCATAATACTGAAAGAGAAGAGCTAGCAATTCGGAACGCAAATTGCGTTTTAATACGTCTCACTATTCTAATTTTTTAGAAGAAATGGCCTTTATTATTTCTTTTTTATGGGGTTAATAAATATTAACCAAATTTCATTTAAGAAATGAGAGAATTCAGAATAGCTACGAGAAAGACTAGTCCAATCCATAATGATGTACCGGAAAATACAACATTTTTATTATTTGACCAACCATCAGGAGAAGCAAATACAAGGGGTACACTAATTACTAAGACTGAGGAAGTCGCAATTAATGCAAAAACAGCTAATTGGAAAGCAATAGTCATATTTCTAATCCTCCAAGCTACCATCAAATAAAGTTGACTACATATTTGATCCCTCACTTAAACCAAAATTGTAAAAAAATACAAGAAGTAGGAGGGGTTTAATCATGAATCCATTGATTCTTCTCTTTAATTCAAATTTATTACTTAAACCGCTTTTTTATTTGGATATGGGGGTGAGAAGAGATTATTTACTCTTTATTTCACAAGCGGGTATAGCGGATCCTGTATCCGTGTATACAGTATACAGAGATATATCGAAAAGGAACTTGTATCTGATATCTTTCTAGAGGCTAATAAATCTTTTTATTTTTTATATGGCTATGTTCTATTTGTAGGAGTAAAATAAGGATTAGGCTGTGGAGAGATGGCTGAGTGGTTGATAGCTCCGGTCTTGAAAACCGGTATAGTTCTAGGAACTATCGAGGGTTCGAATCCCTCTCTCTCCTTTTGCTTATTGAATACGTTTGTTTCTTTCATTTTTATTTATTTTTTTTTTCTGTCCCTTATCTTTCTTTCATAAAAAGGAATGAATGGCTCGGCTAGATGGAATAACCGAGCCAGAACAGAAAAAAAGTAGAACAGGTATAAATAAGAAAATCTTAGTTAAGAGGGTTCATGTAAAGAACAGGTTCCAAATCACGATCGATTCCCTTTTCAAAACCTGCTGCAGCAGCTCGGGCTCTTCCTGCATGCCATAAATGGCCCACAAAAAAGAAGAATCCTAGAACAAAATGAGAAGTTGATAACCAACTTCTAGGAGAGACATAATTAACTGCATTGATCTCGGTAGCTACGCCACCCACGGAATTTAAAGAGCCTAAAGGAGCGTGGGTCATATATTCTGCTGAGCGTCGTTCTTGCCAAGGTTGTATGTCTTTTTTCAACCTACTCAAGTCCAAACCGTTGGGGCCCCTTAGAGGTTCTAACCATGGAGCACGAAGGTCCCAAAAACGCATAGTTTCCCCTCCAAAGATAACCTCCCCAGTTGGGGAACGCATTAGATATTTACCTAAACCTGTGGGTCCTTGAGCGGATCCCACATTAGCTCCAAGACGCTGGTCTCTAACTAGAAAAGTAAATGCTTGAGCTTGAGAAGCTTCTGGCCCGGTGGGTCCATAAAACTCACTCGGATAAGCTGTATTATTGAACCATACAAAACAACAAGCGATAAAACCAAAGACAGATAAAGCAGCTAAACTATAAGACAAGTAAGCTTCTCCAGACCATACAAATGCACGGCGAGCCCATGCGAAGGGTTTGGTTAAAATATGCCAAATTCCGCCAAATACACAAATAAAACCCAACCATACATGCCCACCAATTATATCTTCTAAATCATCTACACTAACAATCCACCCTTCTCCACCAAAAGGAGATTTTAGTAAATAACCAAATATAACACTGGGACTAAGGGTCAAATTGGTAATTTTTCTTACATCTCCCCCCCCAGGGGCCCAGGTATCATATACACCGCCAAAATAAAGAGCCTTGAGTACTAGAAGAAAAGCACCTAGACCTAACAAAATTAAGTGAATACCCAAAATTGTAGTCATTTTATTTCTATCTTTCCAGACATAACCAAAGAATGGAAAAGATTCCTCAAGAGTCTCGGGTCCCAGAAGCGCGTGATAAATGCCACCGAAGCCTAAGACTGCGGAGGAAATTAGGTGAAGTACGCCAGATACAAAGTACGGAAAAGTATCTAGAACTTCCCCCCCTGGCCCTACTCCCCAACCTAGAGTAGCTAAGTGTGGAAGTAAAATCAACCCTTGTTCATACATGGGCTTTTCTGGTACGAAATGGGCCACTTCAAATAGGTTCATTGCTCCGGCCCAGAATACGATTAATCCGGCATGAGCTACATGAGCTCCAAGCAGTTTACCGGACAAATTGATAAGTCTGGCATTCCCAGCCCACCAAGCAAAGCCGGTGGTTTCTTGGTCACGACCAGCTAAAACGAAAGTTCCATTAAAGAGCGTTTCCACGTGGTAGAACCTCCTCAGGGAATATAAGATTTTCATGAGGCTGATCCTGAGCTGCCATCCACGCACGAATACCCTCGTTTAAAAGAATATTTTTGGTGTAGAAAGTCTCAAATTCAGGATCTTCCGCTGCACGGATTTCCTGGGAAACAAAGTCATAGGCACGTAAGTTCAGAGCCAAGCCAACTACGCCAATAGCACTCATCCATAAACCGGTGACGGGTACAAATAGCATAAAGAAATGTAACCAACGTTTATTGGAAAAAGCAACACCAAAGATTTGGGACCAAAAGCGGTTAGCAGTGACCATTGAATAAGTTTCTTCAGCTTGAGTTGGGTTAAAAGCACGGAAGGTATTTGCACCATCACCGTCCTCAAATAGAGTGTTTTCTACGGTCGCTCCATGAATAGCGCATAGCAGAGCCGCACCTAATACTCCGGCAACTCCCATCATATGAAATGGGTTCAACGTCCAATTATGAAATCCTTGGAAGAAAAGGATGAATCGAAATATCGCTGCTACGCCAAAACTCGGCGCAAAGAACCAACCAGATTGCCCCAGTGGATAAATAAGGAATACAGAAACAAAAACAGCAATTGGACCAGAGAATGAGATTGCATTATAAGGCCGCAATTGAACAGACCGAGCAAGTTCAAATTGGCGTAACATGAAACCTATTAGTGCAAAAGCCCCGTGGAGAGCTACAAAAGTCCATAGACCGCCTAATTGACACCAACGAGTAAAATCTCCTTGTGCTTCGGGCCCCCATAGTAGCAACAAAGAGTGTGCTAAACTATTGGCAGGGGTAGAAACTGCTGCGGTTAAGAAATTACAACCTTCCAAATAGGAACTAGCCAATCCATGGGTATACCAAGAAGTTACAAAAGTTGTCCCTGTAAACCAACCCCCTAAAGCGAAATAAGCACAAGGAAAGAGCAATAGGCCAGACCATCCTACAAAAACGAAACGGTCCCTTCGTAACCAGTCATCCATAGTATCAAATAGATCATTTTCTTCTTTAGGAATTCTACCAAGGGCTATAGTCATAGTGATCCTCCTATTCAATTACTTCAACCATTTCCGAGCACCTCATATCACTTTCCAAGGCATATGATAGTTTTATTATCTGTGGACGATTTCTTTCTCGTTCAATGCCCTTTTTCAATGGTCTCGAAGAGAGAAATTTCCCATTTTTATCTATGGAGTCACAGTCACAACCGAGGTCGTGGTAAATCCATGAATTTGATTCGATTTGTTTTTCTTATACTATTTATTTGTTTTTCTTATACTATAGAAATAGAAATAAATTGTTTTTCTTATACTATAGAAAGAAATAAACCTTTGAATTCAGCATTATTCCAAGACTCCTATTTCAAAGTCTATCTTTTAAGGGAAAAATGCAAATAAAAGTAACCCTTCTTTTCCCATTCCCTCTCTATTGCATGGGTGGAAGAACTAAAATAATAGAGGATTCTGAAAAAAAAAAATGGACCTTCGAAATCCAATTTTATGTGTAGCGCAAAGGAGTTGCGATTTCTTCTTATTCCTATAGAACATCTAGTAACAAGAATATGAAATCGTAAATAGCGAAAAATTCTTGTCTTGCGCGGTCTAAGTCTAAGGAAATAAAAAAAATTCGCTTATACAATTTCATCTACATCGAATTTATATATCAGAATAGCGGATAGAGGCATCATTAAAGGAGTCAGGTCTACTTACTTTATGCTTCTTTCCAATTTTATGGTGGATTTGATAAGAACCCTTTTTGCTTTCTTGATAAATAATCGACAAAAAAAGCGTTTTTTTTATATAACCTGCTTGTTTTATTATAATTATAACAAGTCCTATATGGAAATGCCCGCTAAAGAGAAAATCTATTTGATTGTCTCTCGGCCAATATCGATTTTTAGAAAGAAAAAACAAGAATTTTCTTCTTTTTTTATTAACATTAAGAAAAAAGAATATAATTAAAATGGAATTGGCAATATAATTTTTATAGACTTTTGAAAGAAAAAAAAGGGGTTTTTTGCAACCGTTATTTCTTATTTCTTGCCTATATCATATCACGGAAACCTTTCGCTTTGGAACGTGGAGAGATGGCTGAGTGGACTAAAGCGGCGGATTGCTAATCCGTTGTACAATTTTTTTGTACCGAGGGTTCGAATCCCTCTCTTTCCGCTCCCTTGGATCATTTGGGACTTTCGAATTGGAAAGAATTCTGACCCCCGGATTTTCTCATAGATAAATGTACGAAACAAATCCAATAAGAAAAAAAAAAACTGAATTTTTACTCCTCGCGTCCAGGATTCCGTCCTGGGTCATTAGATAAGAATCCAAAGATAAAGAGTGAAACAAAGAATATCACTACTGTATAAACAAAAAGTTTGAGAGTAAGCATTACATAATCTCCAAGATTTTTTTTTAAGGAATAGATTACCAGTTTTTCCTTACCACACGGATCCACTAGGATGGTTTTTTTTTATACCTAAAAATGCAAAAAAGAATTCTTGAAAAAAATTGCAAGAATTCTTTTATAATAAGCACTCTTATCAATAGCAAAAATAGGGTTAGGTGGTTAGGTATTGTGTAGGTACCTTTAGGTACCTGCTCAACCTAGGTGCAGGGGAGTAGAAAGGCTGATCCAAATTTATTGCTGTAGCTACCCATTCAATGTAGAAGAATTTAAATTTTAGAATCGAAGGTTCATAATATAAAAATATAAAACTTCTCGGCTTTTACCCATTTTAAAATTTTTTTGGAATGAACACATCATTCAATTTGGCATACAGAGTACTAAAGATTTCATCGAAAACTTACAGCAGCTTGCCAAACAAAGGCTAATAGAAAAAAGAATAGAGGTATAACAGGCATAATATCCACGATTGGATTGAAAATAGCATAAGCTTCGGGTAATTTGGCAAAGAAAAAACTAGTAGGATAAAGAACAGAATTAAAACAGATACAGGTTAAACTAAGTATATTAGGCATAACAAGCATTTCATTCTTGTAGAGTAAATAATTGGATTTTTCTTGAGTTATTTTTTTAAGGGAAAGAAGGAAAAGGCAGATTCAAAATCTTTTTTCTTCGGACTTTCCCAAACACAAAATACCTCCTTGTATTCGCACTCTCAAATGAGAGTGGAATAAATTCGACTTTCATATAATATCTTAATAGAATTCCATGTAATGATCAATGCATTTTTTTGATTCTATATTATCCGCATGTGTAGAATACTAGCAAGAGAATATCCCTCCTTTTTTATGTAATTGAAATGGTATTGACGAATAACAAATAAACATACTAGTGTTTATTAGTGTCGCATAAAACCCGAAATGGGGCGTGGCCAAGTGGTAAGGCAGCGGGTTTTGGTCCCGTTACTCGGAGGTTCGAATCCTTCCGTCCCAGATTGTTTCTGATGAAACAAACGGTGAAATCATATAGTATTCCGTACGAGACAAAAGTTTATTAAAGAGAATAATGATATCTTATTCTTTCTCAGAAAACATAATAAAGTCTTAAGTCCAGTCAAATTGACTATCTTTATTTTCATGAAAAAATGGGATCTATCAAGCACATTCAGGATATGCCTCTACTATAAAATCACTTAGTCATATTTTTTTCTTCCTTTTGGTATTCGAGTTGAAGAAGTACGAGAATTCTATAACTACCAAAAACTTTCAATCTTTTCATTGGAATAGTTTATTTAGTTATTATAGTTAATTGTTTTTGGTACTGAAAAAATATATTACTACTAGAATTCTAATTCTAGTAATTAAATTAATTAAACTTTTTTGGAGGTTGATAGTTTATTTATTGAGGAAGAGTCAATCCTTCTTTTCTCACTTCAAGATTGATCATCTCGAGCCATCCGTTGAGGGTGGAAATTTAAGAATAAATAAGTTTTAAGCAAACTTGTTTAGTCGTCTTTTTCAAACTATGTTTCATTCATATGATAGAATTTTAATATGGGTTTAAATAAATTGGATCTTGGCGGAGGCTTCCCGGATAAATACTTACTTTCTTTTATCCATATTGCTCCATAGATAGCAAGTTTTAATTAGTATAAAAAAACTAAACCAATGACTATTCATGATTCCATCCATATTGGATCAATTCTCTATACCACTTTGCAATGAAAAGAGGAATGTTTGTTATGGTAAAACTTCGTTTAAAACGATGTGGTAGAAAGCAACGTGCGACTTGAAGGACATGATCGATTGTGGATTTTGCTATCCATCATTTTCCATAGTAATGAAAATGCTCTTGGCTCGACATAGCCTGTTCTATTCGTTCCGAACCAAATTTGCGCTGGGTTTAAGTAACATAGTACACGATGGAGCTCGAGAGGACAGAATTTTTTTTATCAAGGGAAAGAATCTAGGGTTAGTGAAAACTAATAAATTAGGCCAACTTTGTCAGTCTATCCTTAATATAGAAATAAATCGAAAGGTTAAAATAAGAAGAAAGTCCAATAAAAGTATATCAGAATCAATCCCTCTTATTAGATTTCTATAGAAGAGATAAATGCTTTATCGAAGGAAATAAGAAAAAAGGGTATGTTGCTACTCTTTTGAAAGAAAAAAATAGGAATTCCCGAAGTAATGTCTAAACCCAAGGATTTCACAAATCAAAGATAAAGGATTCCAGAACAAGTAAACACAATTTTCAATTGTCTCAACAACAGAGTTGGATTAGAATAAGGAATAAAAGTCAATTCGTTCGAAATGAGACAAAGAAAAGAGTTTAAAGACGACTCAAAAATTTTGGAAGGATTTTGCCTTCGAAGTTTGTCAGGCAAAATTAGCCCACTTGAGTCATGAGTATAAATGAAATTTGTTTTTTCTGTAAGGAAATTAATGCACGTCATAGTCTAATTTCTATTATTATCGACAGAAATTCGAATCATTTTCTCGAGCCGTATGAGGAGAAAACCTCATATACGTTTCTAGGGGGGGGCGTTGTTTATCTACATCTATCCCAATAAGCTGTCTATCGAATCGTTGCAATTGATGTTCGATCTCGAAGAGAAGGAAGAGATCTTCAAAAAGTAGGTTTTTATGATCCGATAAAGAATCAAACTTGTTTAAATGTTCCAGCTATTCTCTATTTCCTTGAAAAGGGTGCTCAACCAACAAGAACTGTTTATGATATTTTAAGGAAGGCAGAATTCTTTAAAGAAAAAGAAAGAACTTTGAGTTAATTGAAGAACTAAATGAATCAAAAAATAGGATAGGAGAAGATTATTAGTATTCCTAGTTGTCTAATTATTTAGACACAATTTACCTCTTTTTTAATCCTATTTGGATTTATATTATATCGTGCCAATCCAACATAAGCCCCTATTTTATTTACTTTTTCTATCTAATTTGTTTTCTTACCATTGTATTTCCATTGACAAAGGTCTATTGAACAAATAGAATTTGTAGATAGATGGGTCTCTTTATCCTCACTCCATATTCAATTTTTCCGCCTACACTTCGCTCAAATGATAAGGGTGTTCCTCTTGCATGTATTCTCATACAATATAATATATATTTTTTATAATATATATTTTTTGTTAATAAAAATCGCTAAAAATAAGGAGAATTTGGCCATCGTGATTAGGGTCGCTCTTTTTTTAACTTTACTTTAGTGGAATTTCACCGGACCTGTTCGTTTTGGCATTTGAGTGTTTTTCATGGTCGATAAAAAAAATCTTTTGATGTCTTGCTAGTTCAATGTTTTGACAGAAGCGCGCGGTGTAATTCCATTGATTTTTGGATTTCGATCGTATCTAAGATCCTTTTTTTATCTGGGTTGCTAACTCAATGGTAGAGTACTCGGCTTTTAAGTGCGACTATGATCTTTTACACATTTGGATGAAACAACAAATTCGTCCAGACTCTTGGTAGAGTCTAGAAGACCACGACTGATCCTCAAAGGTAATGAATGGAAAAAATAGCATGTCGTAATAAAATCAATCTTTTTTGAATGGAATCCAAAATTACGATTTTCTGGGTCTAATGAATAAATGGATAGAGCCTGGCTCCAATTCTGGTAAAATAAAAAGCAACGAGCTGAACTTCCTAATTGGAATGATTCCCCGCTCTAATTAGACGTTAAAAATAGATTAGTGCCGGATGCGGGGAAAGGTAGGGTTTTCCTATGAGTGGACCCTTTATTTTTTCTTTTTTTTTTTAGAAATCCTAATTATTCTTGATTATGGATTGAATAAGGGATGTTATGGATTGAATGTGTAAAAGAAGCAGTATATTGATAAAGAGGCTGTATTCCAAAGTCAAAAGAGCGATTGGCCTGCAAAAATAAAAAACTTGTTCTGTTCTTTTTTTTTAATTAGAACAAACATAAACTAATTGGGTAGAAAAGGAGCAGAAAAAGATCTGTGGATTAGACTCCCTTTCTTTCCAGGGTTTGTATTAAAAATGCAACACCCTGTTCTGACCATATTGCACTATGTATCATCATTCGATAAACCGAGAAATGCTTCTTCTCTCTGATTCAAGTAGAAATACAAATGGAAAAATTCGAAGGGTATTCAGAAAAACATAAATCTCGTCAACAATACTTTGTCTACCCACTTCTCTTTCAGGAATATATTTATGCATTTGCCCACCATTATGGATTAAATGGTTCTGAACCTGTGGAAATAGTTGTTAGTTGTAATAACAAGAAATTTAGTTCACTACTTGTGAAACGTTTAATTATTCGAATGTATCAGCAGAATTTTTTGGATAACTCGGTTAATCATCCTAACCAAGATCGATTATTGGATTACAAAAATTATTTTTATTCTGAGTTTTATTCTCAGATTCTATCTGAAGGGTTTGCGATCGTTGTGGAAATCCCATTCTCGCTACGGGAATTTTTTTGTCTGAAAGAAAAAGAAATACCAAAGTTTCAGAATTTACGCTCTATTCATTCAATATTTCCCTTTTTAGAAGACAAATTTTTGCATTTGGATTATCTATCACATATAGAAATACCCTATCCTATCCATTTGGAAATCCTGGTTCAACTCCTTCAATACCGTATCCAAGATGTTCCATCTTTGCATTTATTGCGATTCTTTCTCAACTATTATTCGAATTGGAATAGTTTTATTACTTCAATGAAATCCATTTTTTTTTTTCAAAAAGAAAATAAAAGACTATTTCAATTCCTATATAACTCTTATGTATCAGAATATGAATTTTTTTTGTTGTTTCTTCGTAAACAATCTTCTTGCTTACCATTAGCATCTTCTGGAACTTTTCTGGAACGAATCCACTTTTCTAGGAAGATGGAACATTTTGGGATAATGTACCCTGGTTTTTCTCGGAAAACCCTATGGTTCTTTATGGATCCTCTTATGCATTATGTTCGATATCAAGGAAAGGCAATTCTTGCATCAAAAGGCACTTTTTTTTTGAAGAAGAAATGGAAATGCTACCTTATCAATTTCTGGCAATATTATTTCTGTTTTTGGACTCAGCCGCGAAGAATCCATATAAACCAATTAGCAAACTCTTGCTTCGATTTTATGGGGTACCTTTCAAGTGTACAAAAAAGTTCTTTGTTAGTAAGGAATCAAATGCTGGAGAATTCATTTCTAATAGATACTCGAATGAAAAAATTCGATACCATAGTCCCCGCTACTCTCCTCATAGGATACTTATCAAAAGCTCAATTTTGTACTGGATCGGGGCATCCTATTAGTAAACCCATTTGGACAGATTTATCAGATTGGGATATTCTTGATCGATTTGGTCGGATATGTAGAAATCTTTTTCATTATCATAGTGGATCTTCGAAAAAACGGACTTTGTATCGACTAAAGTATATACTTCGACTTTCATGTGCTAGAACTTTAGCTCGTAAACATAAAAGCACGGTACGAACTTTTATGCAACGATTGGGTTCGGCATTTTTAGAAGAATTTTTTATGGAAGAAGAGCAAGTTTTTTCTTTGATGTTCACCAAAACAACTCTTTTTTCTTTCTGTGGATCACACACTGAGCGTATTTGGTATTTGGATATTATACGTATCAATGACCTGGTCAACCCTCTTAATTAATCATTAGACGAAATTAAGAAACAGGAAAGGGTTGATAAATGATCAAGAAAAAACTTTTCTATTTTTCATTCTGAAATGTTCTTTTTATTATAATAAAGAGTAGGTGAATCAACTTACTAATTAAAAAAATTAGTAGAACTTCCTCTTTGGAATAGAAATTGGCTATTTCTACATAGGGAAAGTCGTGTGCAATGAAAAATGCAAGCACGATTTGGGGAGGGATTTTTCTCTATTGTAACAAGGAAGAATTATCTACTCCATCCGACTAGTTCCGGGTTCGAGTCCCGGGCAACCCATATAGAAAAGACCCATCAAAGTTTTTCACTTTGACTCACTTCATTTACAAATACAAAATTATTGGTTTGGTTAATTTAGTTATATGGATAGCTAATCTTTGGGCTGACTTGGTTGACATTGGTATATAGTCTATGTTATACTGTTAAATAACAAGCCTTCTATTATCTATATTCTAGTTAATACGTGTGCTTGGGAGTCCTTGCAATTTGAATAAACCAAGATCTTACCATGACTGCAATTTTAGAGAGACGCGAAAGTACAAGCCTGTGGGGTCGCTTCTGCAACTGGATAACTAGCACTGAAAATCGTCTTTACATCGGATGGTTCGGTGTTTTGATGATCCCTACCTTATTGACCGCAACTTCTGTATTTATTATCGCCTTCATCGCTGCCCCTCCAGTAGATATTGATGGTATTCGTGAGCCTGTTTCTGGTTCTTTACTTTATGGAAACAATATTATCTCTGGTGCTATTATCCCTACTTCTGCGGCGATCGGATTGCACTTTTACCCAATTTGGGAAGCTGCATCTGTTGATGAGTGGTTATACAATGGTGGTCCTTATGAGCTAATTGTTCTACACTTCTTACTTGGTGTAGCTTGTTATATGGGTCGTGAGTGGGAACTTAGTTTCCGTCTGGGTATGCGTCCTTGGATTGCTGTTGCATATTCAGCTCCTGTTGCAGCTGCTACTGCTGTTTTCTTGATTTACCCTATTGGTCAAGGAAGCTTTTCTGATGGTATGCCTTTAGGAATCTCTGGTACTTTCAACTTTATGATTGTATTCCAGGCAGAGCACAACATCCTTATGCATCCATTCCACATGTTAGGTGTAGCTGGTGTATTCGGCGGTTCCCTATTCAGTGCTATGCATGGTTCCTTGGTAACCTCTAGTTTGATCAGGGAAACTACTGAAAATGAATCCGCTAATGAGGGTTACAAATTTGGTCAAGAGGAAGAAACTTATAATATTGTGGCTGCTCATGGTTATTTTGGCCGATTAATCTTCCAATATGCTAGTTTCAACAACTCTCGTTCTTTACACTTCTTCTTGGCTGCTTGGCCTGTAGTAGGAATCTGGTTCACTGCTTTAGGTATTAGTACTATGGCTTTCAACCTAAATGGTTTCAATTTCAACCAATCTGTAGTTGATAGTCAAGGTCGCGTTATTAATACTTGGGCTGATATCATCAACCGTGCTAACCTTGGTATGGAAGTAATGCACGAACGTAATGCTCACAACTTCCCTCTAGACTTAGCTGCTGTTGAAGTTCCATCTATTAATGGATAAGGTTTTTCTGCTAACATATAAGAATTTTTGAAGACAGAAATACCCAATATCTTGTTCTAGCAAGATATTGGGTATTTCTGTCTTTATTTTGAATCTTTTTTTCTTCTTAATCTTTCTATTCAGAATTCAGTTAACGACGAGATTTAGTATCCTTTCTTGCATTTTCATAACTCGTGAAATGCCGAGTAGGCACGAATTCCCCCAATTTGCGACCTACCATAGGATTTGTTATGTAAATAGGTATATGTTCCTTTCCATTATGAATCGCGATTGTATGGCCAACCATTGTGGGTAGAATGCTAGATGCCCGGGACCACGTTACTATTGTTTCTTTCTCCTCCTTCATATTGACCTTTTCTATCTTTGCCATAAATGATGAGCTACAAAAGGATTCGTTTTTTTTCGTGTCACAGCTGATTACTCCTTTTTTCCTTTTTAAAGAGTGGCATTCTATGTCCAATATCTCGATCGAAGTACGGAGGTCAGAATAAATAGAATAATGATCAATGGAAAAAAGAAAAAAATCCTTTAGCTGGATAAGGGGCGGATGTAGCCAAGTGGATCAAGGCAGTGGATTGTGAATCCACCATGCGCGGGTTCAATTCCCGTCGTTCGCCCATCGCATTATTGCAAATTCCAAAAATGCAATTTTCCATATTCCTAGTTACGTATTTACTTACGGCGACGAAGAATAAAACTATCGCTATATTTTTTCCTTTTCCTAGTTCTTCTTCCAAGCGCAGGATAACCCCAAGGGGTTGTGGGTTTTTTTCTACCAATGGGAGCTTTCCCTTCACCGCCCCCATGGGGGTGGTCCACAGGGTTCATAACTACCCCTCTTACTACGGGGCGTTTACCTAGCCAACACTTAGATCCGGCTCTACCCAAACTTTTTTGGTTCACCCCAACATTACCCACTTGTCCGACTGTTGCTAAGCAGTTTTGGGATACTAAACGGACCTCCCCAGATGGTAATCTTAAAGTGGCCGATTTACCCTCTTTTGCAATGAGTTTCGCTACAGCACCTGCTGCTCTAGCTAATTGCCCACCCCTTCCACGTGTGATTTCTATGTTATGCATGGCCGTGCCTAAGGGCATATCGGTTGAAGTAGATTCTTCTTTTCTCTCAAAAAACCCTTCCCAAACTGTACAAGCTTCTTCCAAAGCATACGGCTTTCTAGATGTATATGACGATCTCTAGACAGATGGATCTTATATGAATCATATGATGAAGTACCACATGAGTGGATATATAGGAAAGGAATCCAAATCTGCCGAATCGCTCATGTTATGATCTTCTACATCCTAGGTCTCTGCGTTCCGTCATCTGGCTTATGTTCTTCATGTAGCATTCAGATCGAATGACTCTATGAAATTACGTCGATACTTCCACATATTATGGGTAACGTAGGAGACATCCCTATTTTCCCCGGGGGTCTTAATTACCACTGCTTAGCTTTCAATTTGCCTCTGACCATCAAATTAAATGTGAATAACCCGTCCTCCTCTCTTTGAAACAAGGGGCGCTTCCGGTTCTGTGCGTGCTTCAAACAATTTTGTCTTCTCCATATTACCATATCTCTAGAGCCAATAATTTTCTATGAGGAACTACTGAACTCAATCACTTGCTGCCGTTACTCAACAGTTTTCTGTTGAGGTCTATCCCGTAGAGGTAGTCAAATTGGATCAGTGATCGATTTCTAGGTTTCGTCGTAAACCTAATTGGTTACTTCCAATTACGTAAATCAATAGTTCAAACCGCACTCAAAGGTAGGGCATTTCCCATTGATATAGGAACTTTTGTACCAGAAACAATAGTATCTCCAATTATAGCCCCTCTGGGATGTAAAATATATCTCTTCTCACCATCCCCATAGTGTATGAGACAAATGTATGCATTTCGATTAGGGTCGTATTCTATGGTTACGATTCTACCAGATATGTCTTTTTGATTCCGTCGAAAATCTATTTTACGGTATAGGCGCTTATGACCTCCCCCTCTATGCCTTGCGGTAATGATTCCTCTGGAATTACGACCTTTACCACAACGGTGCCGTCCATGGATCAAATTATTTCGTGGATTGGATTTCACTTGCCTGTCTACGGTTCCCTTGCGTGTGCTCGGGATAGGTGTTTTGTATAAATGTTTCGCCGTATTATTAAGTATTCTCCTTTAGTTTTTTTCTCTATCTAGAAGTGGAATAGAATAACCCGGTTGAAGGGTAATGATCATACGTCTGTAATGCATTGTATGGCCCAGAATAGGTCCTATTCTTCTACCTTTTCCAGGTAGTCGATGGCTATTCACAGCTACCACCTTAACACCAAAGAAGAGTTCGACCCAATGCTTTATTTCTGTCTTAGTGAATCCCGATTCGACATTAAAAGTATATTGATTCTTTCCAATAAACGAAGACTTTTTTCTGTAAATACTGCGTATTTGATTCCATCCATAAATCGACTTTCCCTCCTATGCTCTGAGTTCCAGTATCGATAAGAATTCGAGTTCTTATTGTTCTTATGTTATGGTATGAATATACCATACCAATTCGTTATGTATGGATGATGGATGAGATTCCATGGATAGAGAGCCAGTTCCAATAGACTTATGGAATGTTCCCGTTCGTGTGCATCCAGCAGGAATTGAACCCGCAAATTTACCAATTATGAGTTGGGCGCTTTAACCATTCAGCCATGGATGCTTAACAGGGATCATCGTACATCGTAAATAACCAATTTTCATATAGAAAGACATATCATAGAAAAATGAAATCGAAAATATTCCGAGATGGCAAATATTCGGAGATGACTATGAAAACACCTCTCTGGATCCTCGAATTGAAAGAGAGATTGAGAGGGATCAAGAATCCTAATTCTCGCTATTTGGAATGGATCCAATTCTATTGAGTCTGACTCATAGTGATCATTTCTCTTTAGCAAAGAATGACCTTGGTTATCAAAGGATTGAACAACCGGGATCCATTTACTTATGATACCTAGTTGGCATTGATAACAAGGATCTAATGAATTATGAGTTTAATAGATCCTCTTTAGCAGAAAGACGTATATTCCTTGCTCATTATCAGACAATCACTTATTCCCAAACCTCGTGTGGGACTAATCGTTTTCATTTACCATCTCATGGAAAACCCTTTTCGTTCCGCTTAGCCCTATCGGGTATTTTAGTGATAGGTTCTGTAGGAACTGGACGATCCTATTTGGTCAAATACCTAACGAAAAATTACGATTTTCCTTTCATTAAGGTACGAGGGCTTCTTATTCCACAAGAACGAAAGCACCTTTTCATTCTTTCATATACTAGGGGTTTTTACTTGGAAAAGACAATGTTCCATACTAAAGGATTCGGGTCCATAACCACGAGTTCCAGTGCACTAGATCTTGTAGCACTTAGCAACGAAGCCCTATCCATTAGTATTCCACATAAGAAATCCATTCTAGAAAAAAATACAATTAGATTAGCTCTTCATAGACAAACTTGGGGTTTGCGAGCCAAGGTAAGATCGGCTCGGGATCATGGGACCCTTTTCTATCAGATAGGAGGGGCTCTTGTACAAAATAGACTTACTAAGTAATAACCCCATAGAATCTATCTATATAAAGATAAAGAGGCAATCGTGTCAGGAAGCGGGTTTTTCTTTGGCCAAAAGGTACTTCGAACTTGGAACGAGCATGAAGAGATTAACGAGACTTCTTTCTCTTTTGAGTTTTTCTGGCGGACCTGCCGCGCAAGATCTTTGGTCTTCCCCTGGAACCGATGAAAAAAAGTGGATCGCTTCTTATGTACTCGCTCAGAATGATTCTTCTCTATCTATAGTTCATGGCCTATTAGAAGTAGAAGGTGCTCTGGTGCAATCCTTACCGACAGAAAAAGATTGCAGTCAGGTTGATAATAGTCGAGTGACATTACTTCGTCGGTCCGAACTAAGGAATCTGTTAGAAATGTTTTGAAATGGATATTGTTCTCTCTTTGATCAGGGATTGCTATATGAAAAGAAGTGGAGTTTGAAAAAGGGAACGGAATGCTCAAACCGGAACTGCTAGAGGAACGAATTTTCAATAGCATAACTTGGGCTCCTAGAATATGGCGCCCTTGGGACAATCTATTTGATTGCAGGGTTTTGTTCCGAAGCAAAGATATCCGCGGAGGCCGGTTCGTTCGTCCTATTCTGATATTCAGGACCAAGAGGTACTGGATTCTCTTTCGGATAGGCCCTGAAAGGAGAAGAAAGGCTGAAATGCCAACGGACCTCTGTCTATTCTCTAATTCACCCGATCCGATAGTACCCGTTTTTGGAACGTCCAGTGCCAAAGTCACTGAATGGGTAAGTCACCAATCCAATCCCTTTGACAAATCGGATGTCATATTAGATATCATATTCTATATATATAGAAATATCATAGATAGAATAGACATATAGAATTTTTGGTCGGCAAATTCGAAGGAATCATTGAGTGAAAAAGGAGCAAAGAATGACAAAAGACGAGACTCTACTAGTCTTCACTCTTGTGGTTTCCTCTTCCTCGGTTTCTGTTTTCTTATTCGGGATCTTGCTTTCATGGTTCTCATCTCTGCAACTCGCGATTTTCGCGAGAGAACCAAATCCAAGTTGGTGAAGATCATGATTTGGGCTGGCACGGGGATCGTTTGATCGATTTCCTTGATTTGATCGCTACTTAATGGGCGTGCGCTCAAAGGATACAAACAGGGATTCGCAAACAAAAGGGGAATTCGTAGTCACTTTTTCCTGTCGCGTAAAAAAAAAGTCTTTACGCGAGAGCAATAGAGGTTGGGATACATCTATCTCTTCTGAGCAACCTCTTTTGGATTCTTAAGACCACCCTTGCAGTAGGATACCATCTGCTTTGGGTTCTTTATTATCTCCTTCGAGGGATTTTTAGGATCGTTCAGGCTATATATATTTAGTCTATTTTGGCTTTTACTGTCTACTTTTCTCAGGGAGATGGTTAAGGACCTCAGAAGATAGAGGAGAGCGCCAGGCCCAGATTTCCGGAATACTTCTACGGGGAATGCTCATTGAATGAGCATTCTCCATATTATGCCTTGAAGAGGACTCGAACCTCCACGCTCTTCAGCACGAGATTTTGAGTCTCGCGTGTCTACCATTCACCATCAAGGCATCTTGAAAGTGAATCGTATTCCATGAATATGATATCTATCTAATGTGATATATGGAATATATGACAAAGGTGGAGTCTTGGAGTATTTCGATCGATCGGTCATATAGGCCTGAGTCAGACATCAAATAGCTTCGATTTGCATTATCCGTAGGACACCTTATATGTATCAAAATCGATATCAAAATCA
>NW_028260485.1:0-25000 GCF_056163025.1 Triticum urartu
GGTTATGAAAACCCACGAGAAGCAACTGGACGAATTGTATGTGCCAATTGCCATTTAGCTAGCAAGCCCGTCGATATTGAAGTTCCCCAAGCTGTGCTTCCCGATACTGTATTTGAAGCAGTTCTTCGAATTCCTTATGATATGCAATTGAAACAAGTTCTTGCTAATGGAAAAAAGGGAGGGTTGAATGTAGGTGCTGTTCTTATTTTGCCCGAGGGATTCGAATTAGCGCCGCCCGATCGTATTTCCCCTGAGTTAAAAGAAAAGATAGGAAATCTTGCTTTTCAGAGTTATCGTCCCGATAAAAAAAACATTCTTGTGATAGGCCCTGTTCCCGGTAAGAAATATAGTGAAATTGTCTTTCCCATTCTTTCCCCTGATCCTGCTACGAAGAAAGATGCTCATTTCTTAAAATATCCCATATATGTAGGGGGAAACCGAGGAAGAGGACAGATCTATCCTGATGGTAGCAAGAGTAACAATACAGTCTATAATGCTACGTCAACAGGTATAGTAAGAAAAATACTACGTAAAGAAAAGGGGGGGTATGAAATATCCATAGTTGATGCATCAGATGGACGCCAAGTGATTGATATTATACCTCCCGGACCAGAACTTCTTGTTTCAGAGGGGGAATCCATCAAGCTTGATCAACCATTAACAAGCAATCCTAATGTGGGAGGTTTTGGTCAGGGGGACGCAGAAATCGTGCTTCAGGATCCATTACGTGTCCAAGGCCTTTTGTTCTTCTTCGCATCCGTTATTTTGGCACAAGTTTTTTTGGTTCTCAAAAAGAAACAGTTTGAAAAGGTTCAATTGTACGAAATGAATTTCTAGGTCCCGGGATTTCTTACCATCAAGTTGGTAAAAAGCCTCGATTTATTGGCAATTGCTAGAATTATCTATGATCTATTTTGGAAATCCTTTTTTTGTTTAGACTGCTTTTTGTTTATGAGATGTCTGGAATTCCTTATTTATATCCCATGCAAAAGAAGAGAATCCAAGGCAAAGGCGAGAACAATCAAATTAAAATTTCTTCTTTTTCGGAGGGATTGCAGGTCTTCTTAATCGTCTATTCGGCACAAGAAAAAGCCTTTTTCTTGTGCCGATTCTTCTTGTATCAAAATAAGAATCCTTTTTCTTCCTAATTCGTCAAAGATTACTATTTCTTCTTTATTCGGGTCTGTCTCTTGGACCTCTTTTTCTTTTGCTTAGGTTTAGCCGAGGTAGTGGACAAACAGAGGGGAAGAAAATATGGCGGGGGAAAAATTTCTTGTGATTGTGAGCAAATTGCTTGGCTTGTTTAATTAAGTTCAACTTCAAATTTACAGAAATTTTGCAAAAAAAAAGTAAACTCTTCCATTGAAGGTTTTTTTATTTTTAGGCTAGTTGAATAGTTTTGATTAAGGTTTTATTAGTTTATTACTCGAAACTAAATCAAGGATTTTCAGGATACTTCCTTCGTGGAATAAGATATTGGATCCTCGAGTGATCTCTTTTTCTTGTTGCTTCATAAGAGTGAATCGAATAGATTCAATTCGCGTTATAAGAGTAAAATAAAAATTCCGCGGGTCCTTTCCGCTCTAATCAGATAAAGGGGGGTAAGGACCCGCTAAGCTCCTACTTTTTCATGTTTACAATCTGGTCCCTCCGATTACTATAGAGATGAACCCAATCCAGAATATGAACCATAAAAGAAAACACCTACTAAACCAATCACAGCAATACCAGCTACAGTACCTATCAGCCAAAGAGGAATTCTTCCAGTAGTATCGGCCATTTCCCCTACTTTCCTCCACATTTTATCAATTGGTCATGCTAGAGACAAAAACAGTCATGGGTAGTTATAAGGATGGTATCCTTCCAAATGGGATAAGAGAATTCTTATTAGTCTCTTTCTTTCTCTCAATTGAAGAAGTAATTGGAAAATAAAACAGCAAGTACAAAAATGAGTAATAAACCCCAGTATAGACTGGTACGATTCAATTCAACATTTTGTTCATTCGGGTTTGATTGTGTCATAGTTCTATAGTTGGAATTTGTTTTATCGTTGGATGAACTGCATTGCTGATATTGATCCCAAGAAAAAAACAGTAGGTACAGCTAGTCCGTGAATAGCCAGCCATCGCACTGTAAAAATAGGATAGGTTCGATCTATGGTCATTGAGGGCCTCCTAAAAGGATCTACTAAATTCATCGAGTTGTTCTAAAGAATCAAAACGGTCGGTTATTAACGGAATTCCTTGTCGGCTTTCCGTGAAATACTCGTTTGGCCTAGGACTTCCAAACACGTCATAAGCTAAACCCGTACTGACAAATAACCAACCCGCAATGAATAGGGAAGGTATAGTAATGCTATGAATAACCCAGTATCGAATACTGGTAATAATATCAGCAAAAGAACGTTCTCCCGTGCTTCCAGACATGCTGAACTCCCAAAATTTTTGTACATTCAAAAAAGGAATTGATTCCGTAAAAGATGGGATCGACCAGTAAATAGAAAATTACTGATATTTCATCCTTGTGAGATTGTCAATTTTGTACCAAAGGTGTATTTTGAGTATACCGAATTAGTATAGCTATCCTTCCTATGGCACAGCAATCTGGTTTTGCCTGGTTCCGAAACATAATTACTTTTTTATTTTTTTTTTGTCTATAGGTAAGCTATATGTTATTCAAGGCATCAATAGAAAACCCCATTTTTGTAGGTTCTACTTACTTTTCATTGGCTTCGGAATAATAGAGTAATTCGGAATAGCAGCCAAAATCTTGGGAAAATCTAAGTTAATGATCAATAGGTTTGGATAAATAATTTAGGAAGGATATTCTCATACTGACACAATACAAGGACAAGTATATGTGAAATCTATCCTTTCATAATTCGTAATTCATCCTTGTCATTGTTTGTTGGATTAGGTCTAACTTTCTTGACCAAACTGCGAGCGCGGAACTTTACGAGATGAAATAGGGAAAGACAGAAGATAGAATAGAACTTAAAAGGATAATTGAAGTGACTCGTCTTCGAATCTACTTTGGTTGGAGTTCGAAAAAGGAATAAAAATAAAGTAAATTCAAGGAAGAGCTTTCTTTTTTTTTTTTTTTTAACAGCCCCTTGGCAGGTCGTGGAATGCTTTTGTTCTCCTCTTATTCCATATGGAATACAATCAGTTAAAATAAGAAGGAATAGGGGAATATTCGATCGTTCACTCCAAAAAGAGGGTCCTATTGAAAAAGAAATTATCCAAAATAGAAAGAAGTTTTTTTTTTCAAATTCAATTGTTTATTTATCTCTTATTCAAAAATTTCCCTGAAAATTGAATTTCTTTTTTTCATTCAATGGGGTTAGATGATCTAGTTCTTAATATTATTACTTTACTCAATTGACAAATTCCACAACAAATCTCTTGATTCGGAATTAGGGACTCATGTATCATCTGATGAATCCACTTTCTTTTACACTTCTGTATCTTACTCTATCTTGTTTTTTAGTATTATCTAAAATAACTGATGAATTATGAATTTTCCATAACTTAGGTAAATGCTTTACCAACATATGTAGTGTAGTAAAAAAAAATAAATGGAATTTAACTCTTTCATGCTTACTTTAACTAGTTATTTTGGTTTTCTACTGGCTGCTTTAACTATAACCCCAGCTCTATTTATTGGCTTGAACAAGATACGCCTTATTTGAATTGACTGAATAATTATAATTCAGAAAAGAAAAATCTTTCTTTGGGATTCCTGGCATTCTACGACTCTTTTCCAGACTAATTAGGAATTCTTTTCTTGGTCATTGAGATTCGTGGATAATTTAGAGTACTATTTAGGGATAGATCGTACCTCTTTTTTTATCCCCTCGAACAAATCGAAATGATTGAAGTTTTTCTATTTGGAATCGTCTTAGGCCTAATTCCTATTACTTTAGCGGGATTATTCGTGACTGCGTATTTGCAATACAGGCGTGGGGATCAGTTGGATCTTTGATTGAGTCATTTTTTTTTTTTGATTGACCTCCTCCAGACCAGAGAGGAGGTCAAATTGAAATTGGAGTTACAATTCAATTTTGTTAAGTTATTTTACTCTGCTTCGACATAAAATAGATGGAATCACGCTCTGTAGGATTTGAACCTACGACATCGGGTTTTGGAGACCCGCGTTCTACCGAACTGAACTAAGAGCGCTTTCATTCATTCAAAAAGAAAATCTTTTTCTATTCCTAATGTATCTCACGTACGTATAGTCTCCACAAATTCAAGTTATACCCACTTTACTTTAATTGATCTCGTCGCTACTGCCTATAAAGAAGAAAGAAGTAATAGGTAGGGATGACAGGATTTGAACCTGTGACATTTTGTACCCAAAACAAACGCGCTACCAAGCTGCGCTACATCCCTTTTCCAAATTAAATTGTTGTACAATGCCATTGTACACAATTCCTGTCTTCTTTTCCACATCATAATTTTCTTCTTCTTTCTTTCTCTATCTATATATAGAACCCTCGTGTCATTTCTTCTTTTTGGTCTCATATAATTAAGGAATTATATACATATAAAATCCAATATAATTTCGCCTATAAAAGAAGGATTACTTTTCCTTGGTAATATATAGGAAGAAGGGGTCATCTTTTTCTTTTTTAGGGATAGGAAAATTTCGTCGATATGGTTCATTTTATATATAGCATAACAATCTTGGGCAAGAGTTTATGATCATATATGTATTCCAACAAGGAAGGAGGATTTTCAATGCGGGATATAAAAACATATCTCTCTGTAGCACCCGTGCTAAGTACTCTATGGTTTGGTGCTTTAGCAGGTTTATTGATAGAAATTAATCGTTTATTCCCAGATGCTTTGTCATTCCCTTTTTTTTAATTCTAGTTATTGCTATGGGAGGGATAGATTTCTTCGTGATATGACAAAATTTGATCCTTTTCAATCTTTTTTTAGTATCGGAAGGAAAAAGAAAGAAAAGATGGATTGGGTTGAACCTCAGAGTCATTAAAAATTTGGTAAACCCCATTTTTGAAAATAGAAATTCAATTTAAAGGGGTACCCAAGCTAAATAAGGCCTCAGAAATCAGAGCATAGAAAAGGCGGGGCTGGCTAATTAAATGAAAGGATTTCGAACCAAAATCTTTGCTAATTCGACAAGGATTGTATTCTTTAATTATTTCTCTATTTTTTATTACTTAATTAAAGAATAAAAAAAAATTATTCTAATGAATTTTATTCTTCTTCTTCGGATTCAAAATAGAAGAATAAAAGAATAAGTAGAAGAATTAAGTTAAGTCAATCCAAAAAGAAAAGGAGGTTCATGGCCAAGGGAAAAGATGTTAGAATCAGAGTTATTTTGGAATGCATCAGTTGTGTTCGAAAAGGTGCCAATGAGGAATCGACGGGGATTTCTAGATATAGTACTCAAAAGAATCGCCACAATACACCCGGACAATTAGAATTCAAAAAATTTTGTCGTTATTGTCGCAAGCATACGACTCATCACGAAATAAAGAAATAGGAACATCGTGTGTTTGATCTTTCCAAACAACAGAAAGAGTAAGAACTTCATATTTAATATATAAAGAAAACATAGTATAGAATACAAAATACAAATCAACTCATCTGATTTCCGGTAGATATTATTTCATATGTATAGAGGGTATTCATATACTATAATATGAATCAAATAAGATATGGATCAAAGAAAAACTACTTCTTCTGGATCCTAAATTAATAAAATAAAGAAGTGAATTTTCAAATTTTCAAATTTTAAATAAGGAATAAATCATGTATACATCTAAACAACCTTTTCTTAAATCTAAGCAACCCTTTAGTAAATCCAAGCAAACTTTTAATAAATCCAAGCAACCCTTTCGTAAATCCAAGCAAACTTTTCGTAAATTCAAGCAACCTTTTCGTAAATCTAAACAACCTTTTCGTAGGCGTCCCCGGATTGGCCCGGGAGATCGAATTGATTATAGAAACATGAGTTTAATTAATAGATTTATTAGTGAACAAGGAAAAATATTATCGAGACGAATAAATAGATTAACCTTGAAACAACAACGATTAATTACTCTTGCTATAAAACAGGCTCGTATTTTATCTTTCTTACCGTTTCGTAACTATGAGAACGAAAAGCAATTTCAAGCCCAGTCAATTTCAATAATTACAGGTTCTAGACCCAGAAAAAATAGACATATTCCTCAATTAACGCAAAAGTACAATTCCAATCGAAACTTAAGAAACAACAACCAAAATTTAAGAAACAACAACCGGAACTTAAGTTCCGATTGTTGATGTTTTATTCGAATTCGAAAGGGCCAGACCTATATATATTATAAAGAAAGTAATCCAGCTCGTTGATTCCTACCACTTAATCTTAATTTATTGTATCTTCCCGGAGTTCCCTCTCCGGGAATTCATCTTTTATTATTCCAGTATATTACTTTATTTATACCTTTAATTGATGATCTTTATTTTATTGGAAATCGTGTAAAGATTATTTGGATTTGATACAGCTACTTGTGCAAGCATTTTACGATTAAGAATCAATTTCTTCTTGTACAGGTTGTGTATTAATTTACTATAACTATCGAATACTTTATATACCCGCGTTGCTGCGTTTATCCGAGTGATCCACAAACGACGAAAATCCCTCTTTTGCCTACCTCTATCTCGATGAGAGGAAACAAAAGCTCTTTTTACCTGTTGGGTAATCATTCGATTAAGTCTTAAATGAGCCCCTCTAAAGTTTGAGGCAAATGAACGCATTTTTGTTCGTCGTCTCCGGGCTATATATCCTCGCGGAACTCTGGTCATTGAATCAAATTAACCTTAATGAATAACTAATGATTTCTCTTCTTTTAGCCACCCTTTTTCTCATTAATAACAAAACTAATTATTCCGATATATAAAATATTAATTCCAATGGCTTTTGCTATAGTAACCTTCCCAACCACGATTTTTTATTCCACTCCGTTCAGTTATTTCTATACGAAATAACAAATTCATTCTAATAATACTAAAAAAAATAGTGGGTTCCATCGTTTCTATGGTTCCCTTTTAAACGGTGAGGCCCTCTCTATACACCGGAGCCCTTTCTTTCATCAAAAGGTATTGCGAACTTGTATAGTCCACATTCTTTGGCTCTACCTATCCATTATAGAGTAAATAGCTCTTTTCACAATAAGAGTTATCCATACAGTGACGGTATTTAATTATGAAAGTTGGCTAAGTAGCTGACCCTGTTAGTCCGTTCTTTTAAGATAAAGGAGCATAAGCCTTTTTCTTTTTATTACTATTTCCTCCGCTTAATGGATAACCATTTGCTACCAATGGGAGAATTGCTTCTTATTTCCAATTTAGATAATTGGATTTGCACCAAAGGAAACCATAAATTCCATATACCATAGAAATCTAGGATAGAGAAGCTATATCCTATTCATTGGTACTAATCATGGATACTTCAATTTTTTTTATATTTGTTTGAAGTCATGATCTGAACGAGTCGCACATACACCCTAGCACATGTTCCTCGACGCTGAGGGCATCCTTTAAGCGCGGCCGTTTTTCGAGCATTTCGTATTGGCTGTCTTGCGTTTCTAATAAGTTGTTTAACCGTCGGCATGTTGTATGTATATAGAAAAAAATGGATTGGTTTAGATCCATCTTAACCTGATGATTGCTCATCATGAAGTCTTTCTATTTTCTATTAAATCGAGGAAAACACGAATTTAGCTGTGAAATAACTTTACAAGAAATCCGGACACTACCAATCCTTAAACATTTCTGGAAACCACACTGGATCAGTATCGCAGTGCTTGTCAATCATTTCATCCCCTACAATATCGACAAGTCCATAAGCTTTGGCTTCGTCTGCTGACATAAAAACATCCCTTTCCATGTCTTCGGATACAACCCAAAAAGGCTTGCCTGTTCTTACTGCATAAACCCTTGTGATCATTTCGCGAACTTTGTGTAACTCTTCTACTTCTAGTAAAAATTCTGGTGTCCTTGCCCGATAATAAGCACTAGCAGGTTGGTGAAGCATAATCCTCGCGTGAGGGAATGCTATACGCTTGGTGGGTTCTCCTCCAAGCAGAATGAAGGACGCCATGGAGGCGGCTATTCCGAGGCATATTGTATATATATCTGGTGTCACCGTTTGCATCGTATCAAAAATAGCCATTCCTGAGATTAGCCACCCGCCTGGGGAGTTTATAAACAAAAAAATATCACTAATTCCATCTTCTATACTCAGATATACCATGAGACCTGTAATATGATTCGTGATCTCGCAACGAATCTCTTGACCTAAAAAAAGTGTCCTTTCTCGATACATAACATTGTATAAGTCAACCCAAGTCGCTTCTTCATCTCCAGGAATCCGGTAAGGTACTTTTGGAACACCAATGGGCATATTAGATTAATATTATTAAATTTAAGTAAGAAAACCACACTTTAATATGGAAACGTAAGAATGGAACAGAAAGAAAGAATCCGCAGTTTATTGTCTTAATTTTTATTCTTATTCTATATGAATATTATAGATTCTATTAATACGTAGATTGAAAGGTTATACATATAAGGAATGTAAGACAGATTGAATAAAGAAAAGGGAATGGGTGATTTGAATGCTAAACAAAGAGGGGTAGCGATCTATTCTTCGTTTTTTCCAAATTGGCCAAGTTACCCATTGCATATTGGCACTTATCGAGTATAGAATAGATCTGCTTCTCTTTCTTCTTATGAACAGAATTGGCTTCTTATTTTTAATGGAATGAAATAAATATTCGCGCTTTCTGACACAGAATCCCCTAGAAGGGTTAGGTACATAGGATATGGATAGTCTTTTTCAATGCGATAAAATAAAGCGACATCGTGTCTATTTTTCTTTGCTAAAGGGGTATTTCCATGGGTTTGCCTTGGTATCGTGTTCATACTGTCGTATTGAATGATCCGGGTCGATTGCTTGCGGTGCATATAATGCACACAGCTCTAGTTTCTGGTTGGGCTGGCTCAATGGCTTTATACGAATTAGCAGTTTTTGATCCCTCTGATCCTGTTCTGGATCCAATGTGGAGACAAGGTATGTTCGTAATTCCCTTCATGACTCGTTTAGGAATAACGGATTCGTGGGGTGGTTGGAGTATTTCAGGAGGAACTGTAACAAATCCGGGTATTTGGAGTTATGAAGGTGTGGCAGGTACGCATATTGTGTTTTCTGGCTTGTGTTTCTTGGCAGCGATCTGGCATTGGGTATATTGGGACCTAGAAATATTCTCTGATGAGCGGACGGGAAAACCCTCTTTGGATTTGCCCAAGATCTTTGGAATTCATTTATTTCTTGCAGGGGTGGCTTGCTTTGGCTTTGGGGCATTTCATGTAACGGGTTTGTATGGTCCTGGGATATGGGTATCCGATCCTTATGGACTAACTGGAAAAGTACAAGCTGTAAATCCAGCGTGGGGTGCAGAAGGTTTTGATCCTTTTGTTCCGGGGGGAATAGCTTCTCATCATATTGCTGCGGGTACATTGGGTATATTAGCGGGCTTATTCCATCTTAGTGTCCGTCCGCCTCAACGTCTATATAAAGGATTACGTATGGGCAATATTGAAACTGTACTTTCCAGTAGTATCGCTGCTGTTTTTTTTGCAGCTTTCGTAGTTGCTGGAACTATGTGGTATGGGTCAGCAACGACCCCAATCGAATTATTTGGGCCTACTCGTTATCAGTGGGATCAGGGATACTTTCAGCAAGAAATATATCGAAGAGTTAGCAATGGTTTAGCCGAAAATCTTAGTTTATCAGAAGCTTGGTCTAAAATTCCCGAAAAATTAGCCTTTTATGATTATATTGGTAATAATCCGGCAAAAGGGGGATTATTCAGAGCAGGCTCAATGGACAATGGGGATGGAATAGCTGTTGGATGGTTAGGACATCCCGTCTTTAGAGATAAAGAAGGACGTGAGCTTTTTGTACGCCGTATGCCTACTTTTTTTGAAACATTTCCGGTTGTTTTGGTAGATGAGGAGGGAATTGTTAGAGCAGACGTTCCTTTTAGAAGAGCAGAATCCAAATATAGTGTTGAACAAGTAGGTGTAACGGTGGAGTTCTATGGTGGCGAACTTAATGGAGTAAGTTATTCTGATCCTGCTACTGTAAAAAAATATGCGAGGCGTTCTCAATTAGGGGAAATTTTTGAATTAGACCGGGCTACTTTGAAATCTGATGGTGTTTTTCGCAGCAGTCCAAGGGGTTGGTTCACTTTTGGTCATGCTACCTTTGCTTTGCTCTTCTTTTTCGGACACATTTGGCATGGCGCTAGAACATTGTTCCGAGATGTTTTTGCTGGTATTGATCCAGATTTGGATGCTCAAGTGGAATTTGGAACATTCCAAAAAGTGGGAGATCCAACTACAAGGAAACAGGCAGTTTGATACACATTGTTATAGTATCTTTCACCTCTCTTTTTTGATTTGACATGGGAAACATCTCCCATCCTTTCTTTGACTCTTTTTCTTTCTTTATATGGGAAATTATCCCAAATGACAAATGAATAGGTGTGGAAGTTATAATTGTAAATAAACCAGGATCGAATCTATGGAAGCATTGGTTTATACGTTCCTTTTAGTTTCGACTTTAGGGATAATTTTTTTCGCTATCTTCTTCCGAGAACCACCTAAGGTTCCACCAACTCCAACTAAAAGAATAAAATAATTTCATTTAAGTAAGAAGTCCCCCTATCTGGGAGACTTCTTACTTAAATTAGTCTCCGTGTTCTTCGAATGGATCTCTTAATTGTTGAGAGGGTTGCCCAAACGCGGTATATAAGGCATACCCAGTAAAGCTTACAAGTAAACCAGATATGGAGATGGCGACTAAAGTTGCTGTTTCCATTTTTATAGAATTTCAAGATTACAATGGATCTACGAAAAGATCGTGTATTTACAACTACAACGGAATAGTATACAAAGTCAACACCAATGATTAAATAGAATTTATGGCTACACAAACCGTTGAAGATAGTTCTAAACCTAGGCCAAAACGAACTGGTGCAGGTAGTTTACTGAAACCCTTGAATTCGGAATATGGGAAAGTCGCCCCGGGTTGGGGGACTACTCCTTTTATGGGGATCGCAATGGCTTTATTCGCTATATTCCTATCTATCATTTTAGAAATTTATAATTCTTCCGTTTTACTGGACGGAATTTTAACCAATTAGGTTTCTACTAACTAAAACTAGGAAGTCAGAGTTTTTCCATCCAAAAAAGCCTTTCTAGTTTAAGATCTACATTTCTAGATATTATGGTAGTTCGACCGCGGAATTTTTTTGTTTCGGTATCTCTGGAATATGAGTGTGTGACTTGTTAGAATTGATCCTATTGATAATACATAGAAAGGGCCTGTTATCTCTATCAAGATGATTCTAATTCGTCAGATATTATTTATTCTAGTATCTGGAACACGAAATAGATAGAGTGGATCAAAAAAAAATGGAACTATGATTCATACTCACTATTAAGACCTCGCAACCAGACTGAAAAATTCAAGTAGTTCTTAAATAAAAATAAAAAAGAAATTTTCTTCCTTCCAATTTTGTTTGCCCAAAAGACAACTTTTTTTCTCTCGATTTTGTCGAGTCATTACACTGATTCAATAAATGATTATCAAGCGGTTCTTATTCGAAGAACCCTTGCCTTTTGTTTAGCTTGAGACTAAATCATCGTGGCTCTAGTATGAATCTAAGGTTTTAATTGAACTGATTCATAGGATCTCAACAAGATAATTTCTATATTACGCATAAAAAAACAAATCCTTTATAGGGAAGAGAAAAGTCAAGAAGCCTCTAATGACCAACATAAGGGAAAGGAAGAAAGAAAGACGCGCCAACTTGAGATTTTTTGGCATTATCATCACAAAGAAGATATTCCGGATTTTTCTTATTTGATATCTTCAAGGCAAATCGACCCAATTCAGTGGCTGATGAAGTTTTGAACCTTTTTTCTAATATTCGTTGAAAATTTTTGTGTTTCTGCTTGAGCCGTACGAGATGAAATTTTCATATACGGCTCTTAGAGGGGGACTCGGGTTAGTTACCTATCTCAATAAAGTATATGATTGGTTTGAGGAACGTCTTGAGATTCAGGCAATTGCAGATGATATAACTAGTAAATATGTTCCTCCCCATGTCAACATATTTTATTGTTTAGGGGGAATTACACTTACTTGTTTTCTAGTACAAGTCGCTACCGGTTTTGCTATGACTTTTTACTACCGACCAACCGTTACAGAGGCTTTTTCCTCGGTTCAATACATAATGACCGAGGCCAACTTTGGTTGGTTAATCCGATCAGTTCATCGATGGTCAGCAAGTATGATGGTTTTAATGATGATCCTGCATGTATTTCGTGTGTATCTCACAGGGGGATTTAAAAAACCCCGCGAATTAACTTGGGTCACAGGTGTGGTTTTGGCTGTTTTGACTGCATCATTTGGTGTAACTGGTTATTCTTTGCCTTGGGATCAAATTGGCTATTGGGCAGTCAAAATTGTGACAGGTGTACCTGACGCCATTCCGGTAATAGGATCGCCTTTAGTGGAGTTATTACGCGGAAGTGCTAGTGTGGGCCAATCCACTTTGACTCGTTTTTATAGTTTACATACCTTTGTACTGCCTCTGCTTACTGCCGTATTTATGTTAATGCACTTTCCAATGATACGTAAGCAAGGTATTTCGGGTCCTTTATAGGGAAGGCATATCATAGAGAATTATAATTATCATATATCATATCGGGTAGGTTTTGGTATTTCATTGCTACAAGCATGGGTTATTGTAAAATAACACATGTCATTTGGATACTTCTCTTCAACTCCAAAGTATTTTTATACAATACAAATAGTTGAAGTTAATTTTACGAAAGAAAAAAGGCGGATTATGGGAGTGTGTGACTTGAATTATTGATTTGGCCATGCAGATAAAGAATTGGATCTGCCACATTAGAATTCACAACCAAAGGTGTCTCCGCATCCAATCAACATGTAAGTCCCCTACCTAGGAAGGATAGGCTGGTTCACTTGAGGAGAATATCTTCTATGATCATACCGCAACCATGTCATCCATGAACAGGCTCCGTAAGATCCCATAGAGTAGAAATGGAATAAGTCATGTGACATGATCCAGTTCTCTATTTATTACACTTACCTTTTTATTATAGTATGGAAATGCATTCATTTTCTTTGCATCGATTGTGATCCGCAATACTATCGGAGTAAAAGAAGGGATCTAAGGAAGAATGTAGGCTAAACTTTTTGATTTTTTATTAGTAACAAGTAAATATTTTGTTTGGAGGTAAGAAACTTGCGATATTGAGGGGATAAATACCAACTAATCAAGAGACATGAGACAATCCACAAAGCAATTGATCATGATCAAATTTGTAAGCCCACTTGGATATTGAGCATTTACCCATAAGAATAGGATTATTTTCAATGAGTAGTTGTAGGTGCAACTTCGGAAAAGAGAATCTGATAAAGCTTTTCTTGCCTAGAGTCATTGAGTCATTATAAACCTTAATTCTATTAAGGATCTTCCGCGGTCTTATTTCTTTCACTCTTGCTCGAGCCGGATGATGATAAATTCTCATGTCCGGTTCCTTTGGGGGATGGATCCTAAAGAGTTCACCTATCCCAATAACAAAGAAACCAGACTTAAATGATCCTGTATTAAGAGCTAAATTAGCTAAAGGGATGGGACATAATTATTACGGGGAACCCGCATGGCCCAACGATCTTTTATATATTTTTCCAGTAGTAATTCTAGGTACTATTGCATGTAATGTAGGTTTAGCGGTTCTCGAGCCATCAATGATTGGTGAACCGGCAGATCCGTTTGCAACTCCTCTGGAAATATTACCCGAGTGGTACTTCTTTCCCGTGTTTCAAATACTCCGTACGGTACCCAATAAGTTATTGGGCGTTCTTTTAATGGTTTCTGTGCCAACAGGCTTATTGACAGTACCTTTTCTAGAGAATGTCAATAAATTCCAAAATCCATTTCGCCGCCCAGTAGCTACGACCGTTTTTTTAATCGGTACTGTAGTAGCTCTTTGGTTAGGTATTGGAGCAACATTACCCATTGATAAATCATTAACTTTAGGTCTTTTTTAGATATTTTTTGATTCATTCAACCGTGAAGTACCATAGGTATCTAGGAAATAGTTACTTCCAAGTGAATCTTCCCTAGATACCTAAAATCCATTTTATTATGATCCATTTCGCGAAAATATAGATTGTACCAAAGATGCTAAATTGTTTTCTTTTTATTCTAACTCGAAAAAGAAGAAGAAAAAAAATTGCAATGGATTTAAAACGAGAGTTTATTCTTAAGTAAATCAATTGGGAGATGCTTCTCTAGAGTGTCCCATATATGTTTTCTATCTTCCATACGAAAACTGTCAATTCTCAGAAGATCTTCTTCAGTCTTACTCAAAAGGTCCAATAGTGTATGTATATTGGCCCTTTTTAGACAATTATACGTTCTAGAAGTCAATTCTAATTGATCAATAAAAATACAATTCAATGGAATTCCTTTTTTGTTTTTCTTTAGATTAGTTAATCTTTTTTGAAAAGTAAAAAGGGGTGGAGTAAACCTGTTTTTATTTTCTTCGAAACTAGCGCCCTCTTCCTCCGCGTGTAGAAAAGGAAGAAATAAATCAATCAAATTACGAGAAGCCTCATAAAGTGCTTCCTTAGGGGTTAAACTTCCATTAGTCCATATTTCTAGAAAAAGTATCTCGTGTTTTTCATTTCCATTCCCACAAGAAAAAATACTATAATTCACATTTCGAACAGGCATGGATACAGCATCTATAGGATAACTTCCATCTTGATAGTTCTTTCTGAGTTCTGTCTGATATCCACGATCTCTCTTGATCTGTAAATCAATACAGAAATCAATGGGCTCTGTCAAGTTAGCTATAGGTTGTGCCGTATCAACGATTTCTACGGAAGGCGGTAAGATGATATCTTGAGCAGTTATGTATCTAGGACCTTTGACGCAAATGGATGCGTCTCTAACTCCATAGAGATTACTTCTCAATACAATTTCTTTCAAATTTAGTAAAATTTCTTGTACGGATTCTTCAATACCTGCTATTGTAGAATACTCGTGCGGCACGCTCCCAAATTTTGCACGTGTGATACATGTTCCTTCTATTTCTCCAAGTAAAGCTCTTCGCAAGGCAATACCGACGGTGTCCGCTTGACCTTTTCTAAGCGGGGACAGAATGAAACGACCATAATAAAGGCGCTTACTATCTACTCTTGATTCAACACACTTCCACTGTAGTGTTTGAGTGGATCCTGCTACCTCCTCTCGAACCATAATAGACTAGTATTATTATTTTATCATTGAATCGTTTATTTCTCTTGAAATGAAAGTTGAAAGCGGGTTAATTCTTTTACAGACGTCTTTTTTTAGGCGGTCGACATCCATTATGCGGCATAGGTGTTACATCGCGTATACAACTTAATCGCACACCACTTTTAGCAATGGCTCGTAATGCGGCATCTCTTCCACTACCAGCGCCCTTTACCATAACTTCTGCTCGTTGCAAACCTACTGTACGAATAGCATCTACTGCTGTTCTTTGACCAGCATAGGGTGATGCTTTTCTTGAGCTTTTGAATCCACAAGTACCGGCCGAGGACCAAAAAACCACCCGACCTTGTGGGTCTGTAACAGTTATAATGGTATTGTTGAAACTAGCTTGAACATGAATAACCCCTTTTGTTATTCTACGTGCACTCTTCCGTAAACTAAAACGTGCATTCCTACGTAAACCAATACGCACTTTCTTACGTGAACCAATTTTTGGTATAGCTTTTGCCATATTTTATTATCTCATAAATATGAGTTAGAAATAAAAAAAAGAAAAAAAGATACAAAGATATCCGTTTCAGGGTAAAATAAACCCTTTACTTTAATTATTTTAAATGAAATTATTTTATTTGGAATTGGAACATTTCCGCGGGTACTTTTTTTTACTTTTTAGAAAGTAAAGTTCTTTTTCGAAAGATTACCCCTGTCTTTGTTTATGCTTCGGATTAGAGCAAATGACTCTAATTCGTCCACGCCTACGAATCAGTCGACATTTTGTACAAATTTTACGAACGGAAGCTCTTATTTTCATATTTCCGTATCCTTTTTTAAACTATGAATCTAATCTTTTGGAAAAAATAAGTCTCTTCGCTTGAATTTTAGAACTTAGAATTTATTACCCTAGAAAAAAAAAGAAAAACCTAATCCTTTGAATCTTTGGTATCCTTCAAATCTTCGCTATCCTTCAAATCTTCGCTATCCTTCGAGTCTTCGATACGCTTCGAATCCTTATGGGGAAGTCTATAAATTATACGTCCCTTGCTTGAATCATAACGACTTACTTCAATTTTGACCCTATCCCCCATCAGTATTCGTATAGAACTAGACCGTATCTTTCCTGAAATATAGCCTAGGATGATGGTGTCATTCTCTAGCCGAACGCGGAACATTCCATTGGGTAGGGCTTCCGTAACTAAACCTTCGAAAGTTACTTTTGCTTCTCTCGGGTTTTTTTTTTCTCTCCTATTTTTTTTTTCTGTCATATTTTTTTTCTCCTATTTTTCTATTTTTATTTTAAAAATAGGAAGGGCGAGATAGAATTCGAGCACTATAGGCGGGGCGATTACCATATATAACATAAGACTTCTCCCCCAATTCTGTTTAGTCGAGCTTCTCGATCTGTCATTATTCCTCGAGAAGTAGAAAGAATAGCAATTCCCATTCCACCCAAAACTTTAGGAATTCCTTGATAGTTGGTATAAATTCGTAAGCCGGGTCGGCTGATACGCTTTAAAAAGGTTCTTGTTCTATATATTCCTTTTATAGTCTTTCTCTTTTGATGTCGCAAAGTTGAAACCAAGAAATATCTGTTACGTTCCTGATGTTTCCGAACACTTTCAATAAAACCCTCTCGTAGAAGTATTTTAACAATGTTTTCGGTAATATTTGTAGATACTACTCGAACTGTTCCTTTTTTATTCATGTCCGCATTTCTTATAGAGGTTAGTAAATCAGCAATAGTGTCCTTGCCCATAAGACTCTAATTCTAGGTTCCTCCTAATTTTTCTATAATCAACATGTTTTCTTTTTTTTTTTTTCATTTTGGATTTTAAAACATATACGTAAAACACAATCTACTAAATTAATTCTTTGGTCTCAATTTCGCCTACTAGTATTTATAATACTTCAGGAGCTAATGAAACTATTTTGGTAAAATTCAATTCTCTCAATTCCTCGGCAATCGCGCCAAAAACTCGAGTTCCTTTTGGATTGCCTTTTTGATCAATTATAACCGCAGCATTGTCATCATAGCGGATTATTATACCGTCTTCGCATTTGAACTCTTTACATGTACGTACAATTACAGCTCGAATTACTTCGGATCTTTCTAGAGGCATTTGGGGCAATGCGTCTTTGATTACAGCAACAATAACATCACCAATACGAGCATATCGCTGATTACCAGCAGCTCCTATGACTCGAATACACATCAATTTTCGAGCTCCACTATTATCTGCTACATTTAAAAGGGTCTGAGGTTGAATCATATTATTTTGATTTCAATTTGTTATTTCAATGCAAAAGGATGAAAGAAATATTGTCTTTCCAGAAAGAAAAACCGAGCATTTTTTTTTATCTTCCATACCCCTTTTAGGGTTCTATATCTCTAATCGAATAAATTGACTTCGTATGGGCATTTTACTGGCAGCTATGGAGATAGCTGCTCTAGCTACAGTTTCAGATACTCCCCCCATTTCATAAAGTATACGACCAGGTTTAACAACGGATACCCAATATTCGGGGGACCCCTTTCCCGAGCCCATACGTGTTTCCGTGGGTCTTAGTGTAACCGGTTTGTCGGGAAATATACGTACCCATATTTTTCCACCACGACGTGCATATCGTGTTATTGCTCTTCGTCCTGCTTCTATCTCTGTCTCGCCGTGATCCAAGCGGGTTCAAGTGCTTGAAGAGCATATCTACCAAAACAAATACGATTGCCTCGGCAGGATTTTCCTTTCATTCTTCCTCTATGTTGTTTGCGAAATCTGGTTCTTTTGGGGTTATAGTCGATGGTTCTCTTTCTTAGTTCCATCTCTACTGCAAAACTGGACATGAGAGTTTCTTCTCATCCAGCTCCTCGCGAATGGAATCAGAAAGCATGTAAATTTCTCTAATTCATAATATTCCAAAATATTACGGTACGGATAGATACACATTAATAGATAATAGAAAAAGTTCGGTTTTTTTTATATTGAATTTGTTAAAACAGAAAAATATAATATATAGTCAAAAAAGAAGATCTAGAATATATCCAGATGTGTGTGTATATTTATCTAAATTCTATATTTATAGATAATGTAATCCTTCTTAAAAAAATCCTTATTTTTACTCTTATTGAATCGCGGTAAAGTATTCTAATTCAATAAGAATTTCGCGGGCGAATATTTACTCTTTCCTGTCTTATTTGTTAATTTATAAACTTACCAAATAAGACAATTTTTTTGGTTTGTTCCGCCATCCCACCCAATGAAGTGTTAGGATTCTTTTCAATAAAATCCTATGGAATCATAGGTTCTGTCGTTCCCACTGCTTCTCCTTGAATGGTTAGGTCTGAATCCCGCAACGGAGCTTCCAAAAAATTTCTTTCCGAGTTAATTTTCTCAGTTTTATTAACCCGGGCGGCTCTTTATTATTGCTTTAAATTTGTAGTTCTTGTTTCAAGTTACAATTTTTAATTCTCTATTATTTTTATTATATTGATGCTTTATCACATTGCCTTTTATGATGTAATTCATAGACCATACATAGTGGAATCCTATATCTTATTTATTTCCTCTTCCTTCTTTCTATCATCCCTCCCTTTATCCACATCCCTTTAGTTTTGCTTCACAACCTAGAATCCCTTTTCTTTTTTAGAGAAAAAATTGCAGTTGCTACAACTATATGACACATCTACTCATTTATGTTATGATAGAGGTATTTATTCATATAGTGACTGTTTCTTAGTTAGGATCTCGACAATACGAAGCAATAGGTTGGTTATTAGTTAATTTTCTATAATTACTAAGTTTTTTTCTTAAAAAAAAGAAAAAAATAACGAGTCACACACTAAGCATAGCAATTATATTAAATGATTTATCAATTTTCATTAAATCTTATAGAAAGAGGTATAATTTCTTCTTTTGCAGGGATTTCAGGAAAAAAGTCTCTTGTCATTTTTTATTCTATCAATGGACAGAATCCGAAGACAAGATTACTTATTCTTCGTCTACGAATATCCAAATTTTTACACCTAATACTCCATAGATAGTCCGAATTGGATAGCAGCAATAATCAATTTTAGCGCGAATTGTTTGGAGGGGAAGTCTACCCTTTTTAATAGATTCGGCGCGTGCAATTTCTTTTCCTCCGAGACGACCCGCAATTTTTACTTTTACTCCCCTTATATCTGCTTTTTTAGTTAATTCAATGGCTTTTTTCATTGCCTTTCGGAATGAAACTCTATTTTTTAATTGGAAAGCTATATATTCTGCAAGAATGTTAGGCTGTCTATAAGGTTCTTTAACTTTTTCGATAGAAATATTAAATCTCTGGTTTACAGAGTTAATTTCCTTTTGTAGATCTTTCTCTAATTCTTCGATTGCTCCTTTTTTCTTTAATAAATTTGGGAATCCAATATGGATTATGACGTGGATCGTATCGATTTCTTTTTGGATTTCTATATGTGTAATTACTTCGGAACTTGAACCTGAGTCCATTTTTCTATTATGTGTAATTACTTCGGAACTTGAGTCTGATTCTATTTTTCTATTCGAGCCCTTTTTCCTATTCTTTTGTATATAGTTCTTGATACAATCCCTTATTTTTTTATCTTCCTGTAGACCTTCAGAATAATTTTTTGGTTGTGCGAACCAAAAGGAATGGTGTTTTTGGGTTGTACCAAGTCTGAAACCGAGTGGATTTATTTTTTGTCCCATATTTTTCTATTCTATATTTTTTTTACTGGGAATCGAAATCTTAGATGGATCTAAAGGTTATTTAGATTTCTTTACTATATTTAGTACAATTGTTATATGACACATGCTTTTTTTTATGGGGAAACTACGTCCTCGAGCTCGAGGTCTGAATTTCTTCATAATAGTACTCCTACTGACTTCGGCTTTAGTAATAAATAAATTCGCTT
Organism: Triticum urartu; assembly: GCF_056163025.1. Taxonomy (NCBI): domain Eukaryota; kingdom Viridiplantae; phylum Streptophyta; class Magnoliopsida; order Poales; family Poaceae; genus Triticum; species Triticum urartu. Next base: position 20,289 of record NW_028260485.1, read on the forward strand.
TGTCGAAATCCCTATAATGAGTAGCATTTGCGGCTGCCGAATAAACCAACTTTAAGATGGGATAAGATGCTCGATAGGGCATGAGGTTCAGTATCATAACAGTTTCCTCGTAGTAACGCCAGCGAATCTCGTCAAGAACTCTTTGTGCTTTGAAAACAGACATAGGGATACGTTTTTGTGCTTTGAAAACTCTCTCGAACTTAAGTAGACGATCGGTTGGAACTTTCCTTGCGAGTTTCCTTAGCCCACTTTTCTTCTTCTTTATCCTAGGGATATACTTTACTAGTTTGAAACTTGTCATAAATAAGGTTATTCCCCGCCTACCTTTACTTTATTTTGAATCTTTTTTTCTTCTTAATCTTTCTATTCAGAATTCAGTTAACGACGAGATTTAGTATCCTTTCTTGCATTTTCATAACTCGTGAAATGCCGAGTAGGCACGAATTCCCCCAATTTGCGACCTACCATAGGATTTGTTATGTAAATAGGTATATGTTCCTTTCCATTATGAATCGCGATTGTATGGCCAACCATTGTGGGTAGAATGCTAGATGCCCGGGACCACGTTACTATTGTTTCTTTCTCCTCCTTCATATTGACCTTTTCTATCTTTGCCAATAAATGATGAGCTACAAAAGGATTCGTTTTTTTTCGTGTCACAGCTGATTACTCCTTTTTTCCTTTTTAAAGAGTGGCATTCTATGTCCAATATCTCGATCGAAGTACGGAGGTCAGAATAAATAGAATAATGATCAATGGAAAAAAGAAAAAAATCCTTTAGCTGGATAAGGGGCGGATGTAGCCAAGTGGATCAAGGCAGTGGATTGTGAATCCACCATGCGCGGGTTCAATTCCCGTCGTTCGCCCATCGCATTATTGCAAATTCCAAAAATGCAATTTTCCATATTCCTAGTTACGTATTTACTTACGGCGACGAAGAATAAAACTATCGCTATATTTTTTCCTTTTCCTAGTTCTTCTTCCAAGCGCAGGATAACCCCAAGGGGTTGTGGGTTTTTTTCTACCAATGGGAGCTTTCCCTTCACCGCCCCCATGGGGGTGGTCCACAGGGTTCATAACTACCCCTCTTACTACGGGGCGTTTACCTAGCCAACACTTAGATCCGGCTCTACCCAAACTTTTTTGGTTCACCCCAACATTACCCACTTGTCCGACTGTTGCTAAGCAGTTTTGGGATACTAAACGGACCTCCCCAGATGGTAATCTTAAAGTGGCCGATTTACCCTCTTTTGCAATGAGTTTCGCTACAGCACCTGCTGCTCTAGCTAATTGCCCACCCCTTCCACGTGTGATTTCTATGTTATGCATGGCCGTGCCTAAGGGCATATCGGTTGAAGTAGATTCTTCTTTTCTCTCAAAAAACCCCTTCCCAAACTGTACAAGCTTCTTCCAAAGCATACGGCTTTCTAGATGTATATGACGATCTCTAGACAGATGGATCTTATATGAATCATATGATGAAGTACCACATGAGTGGATATATAGGAAAGGAATCCAAATCTGCCGAATCGCTCATGTTATGATCTTCTACATCCTAGGTCTCTGCGTTCCGTCATCTGGCTTATGTTCTTCATGTAGCATTCAGATCGAATGACTCTATGAAATTACGTCGATACTTCCACATATTATGGGTAACGTAGGAGACATCCCTATTTTCCCCCGGGGGTCTTAATTACCACTGCTTAGCTTTCAATTTGCCTCTGACCATCAAATTAAATGTGAATAACCCGTCCTCCTCTCTTTGAAACAAGGGGCGCTTCCGGTTCTGTGCGTGCTTCAAACAATTTTGTCTTCTCCATATTACCATATCTCTAGAGCCAATAATTTTCTATGAGGAACTACTGAACTCAATCACTTGCTGCCGTTACTCAACAGTTTTCTGTTGAGGTCTATCCCGTAGAGGTAGTCAAATTGGATCAGTGATCGATTTCTAGGTTTCGTCGTAAACCTAATTGGTTACTTCCAATTACGTAAATCAATAGTTCAAACCGCACTCAAAGGTAGGGCATTTCCCATTGATATAGGAACTTTTGTACCAGAAACAATAGTATCTCCAATTATAGCCCCTCTGGGATGTAAAATATTATCTCTTCTCACCATCCCATAGTGTATGAGACAATGTATGCATTTCGATTAGGGTCGTATTCTATGGTTACGATTCTACCAGATATGTCTTTTTGATTCCGTCGAAAATCTATTTTACGGTATAGGCGCTTATGACCTCCCCCTCTATGCCTTGCGGTAATGATTCCTCTGGATTACGACCTTTACCACAACGGTGCCGTCCATGGATTCAAATTATTTCGTGGATTGGATTTCACTTGCCTGTCTACGGTTCCCTTGCGTGTGCTCGGGATAGGTGTTTTGTATAAATGTTTCGCCGTATATTAAGTATTCTCCTTTAGTTTTTTTCTCTATCTAGAAGTGGAATAGAATAACCCGGTTGAAGGGTAATTGATCATACGTCTGTAATGCATTGTATGGCCCAGAATAGGTCCTATTCTTCTACCTTTTCCAGGTAGTCGATGGCTATTCACAGCTACCACCTTAACACCAAAGAAGAGTTCGACCCAATGCTTTATTTCTGTCTTAGTGAATCCCGATTCGACATTAAAAGTATATTGATTCTTTCCCAATAAACGAAGACTTTTTTCTGTAAATACTGCGTATTTGATTCCATCCATAAATCGACTTTCCCTCCTATGCTCTGAGTTCAGTATCGATAAGAATTCGAGTTCTTATTGTTCTTATGTTATGGTATGAATGTTATGGTATGAATATACCATACCAATTCGTTATGTATGGATGATGGATGAGATTCCATGGATAGAGAGCCAGTTCCAATAGACTTATGGAATGTTCCCGTTCGTGTGCATCCAGCAGGAATTGAACCCGCAAATTTACCAATTATGAGTTGGGCGCTTTAACCATTCAGCCATGGATGCTTAACAGGGATCATCGTACATCGTAAATAACCAATTTTCATATAGAAAGACATATCATAGAAAAATGAAATCGAAAATATTCCGAGATGGCAAATATTCGGAGATGACTATGAAAACACCTCTCTGGATCCTCGAATTGAAAGAGAGATTGAGAGGGATCAAGAATCCTAATTCTCGCTATTTGGAATGGATCCAATTCTATTGAGTCTGACTCATAGTGATCATTTCTCTTTAGCAAAGAATGACCTTGGTTATCAAAGGATTGAACAACCGGGATCCATTTACTTATGATACCTAGTTGGCATTGATAACAAGGATCTAATGAATTATGAGTTTAATAGATCCTCTTTAGCAGAAAGACGTATATTCCTTGCTCATTATCAGACAATCACTTATTCCCAAACCTCGTGTGGGACTAATCGTTTTCATTTACCATCTCATGGAAAACCCCTTTTCGTTCCGCTTAGCCCTATCGGGTATTTTAGTGATAGGTTCTGTAGGAACTGGACGATCCTATTTGGTCAAATACCTAACGAAAAATTACGATTTTCCTTTCATTAAGGTACGAGGGCTTCTTATTCCACAAGAACGAAAGCACCTTTTCATTCTTTCATATACTAGGGGTTTTTACTTGGAAAAGACAATGTTCCATACTAAAGGATTCGGGTCCATAACCACGAGTTCCAGTGCACTAGATCTTGTAGCACTTAGCAACGAAGCCCTATCCATTAGTATTCCACATAAGAAATCCATTCTAGAAAAAAATACAATTAGATTAGCTCTTCATAGACAAACTTGGGGTTTGCGAGCCAAGGTAAGATCGGCTCGGGATCATGGGACCCTTTTCTATCAGATAGGAGGGGCTCTTGTACAAAATAGACTTACTAAGTAATAACCCCATAGAATCTATCTATATAAAGATAAAGAGGCAATCGTGTCAGGAAGCGGGTTTTTCTTTGGCCAAAAGGTACTTCGAACTTGGAACGAGCATGAAGAGATTAACGAGACTTCTTTCTCTTTTGAGTTTTTCTGGCGGACCTGCCGCGCAAGATCTTTGGTCTTCCCCTGGAACCGATGAAAAAAAGTGGATCGCTTCTTATGTACTCGCTCAGAATGATTCTTCTCTATCTATAGTTCATGGCCTATTAGAAGTAGAAGGTGCTCTGGTGCAATCCTTACCGACAGAAAAAGATTGCAGTCAGGTTGATAATAGTCGAGTGACATTACTTCGTCGGTCCGAACTAAGGAATCTGTTAGAAATGTTTTGAAATGGATATTGTTCTCTCTTTGATCAGGGATTGCTATATGAAAAGAAGTGGAGTTTGAAAAAGGGAACGGAATGCTCAAACCGGAACTGCTAGAGGAACGAATTTTCAATAGCATAACTTGGGCTCCTAGAATATGGCGCCCTTGGGACAATCTATTTGATTGCAGGGTTTTGTTCCGAAGCAAAGATATCCGCGGAGGCCGGTTCGTTCGTCCTATTCTGATATTCAGGACCAAGAGGTACTGGATTCTCTTTCGGATAGGCCCTGAAAGGAGAAGAAAGGCTGAAATGCCAACGGACCTCTGTCTATTCTCTAATTCACCCGATCCGATAGTACCCGTTTTTGGAACGTCCAGTGCCAAAGTCACTGAATGGGTAAGTCACCAATCCAATCCCTTTGACAAATCGGATGTCATATTAGATATCATATTCTATATATATAGAAATATCATAGATAGAATAGACATATAGAATTTTTG
>NW_028260485.1:40000-57500 GCF_056163025.1 Triticum urartu
TCTACCACTGAGCTACTGAGGAACAAGGGGGGATTCGACCTCCTAGAGTTCAACTCCCGCTCTCAACCCATGAACAATATGAGTCCGAAGCTTCTTTCGTAACTCCCATAATTTCTTCGTAGTGGCTCCGTTCCATGCCTCATTTCATAGGGAAGCCCAAAGTGGCTCTATTTCATTCTATTTCACTTCCTAGCACTTCCTATCATTTAATATCCATCCCTTTGGTCTTATTGACATAAGAGATGTCATTTATAGTCTATCTCTTTCTATATATGGAAAGTCAAGAAATTCTCATCGAAACATCGAGAAATTGTGCATATAGAAAACTCTAAAGAAAGAAAAAAAGGAGACCCATGCCATGATTTTCAAATCTTTTCTATTTAGTAGTCTAAGTTTCTCGATGAGGATAATTAATTCGGTCGTTGTGGTCGGACTCTATTATGGATTTCTGACTACATTCTCCATAGGTCCCTCTTAGATCTTCTTTCTCCAATCTTGGATTAGGGAAGAAGGAGATATTCGCGACTACTGGCGATTTCATTATGGGGCAGCTCATGATCTTCATATCGATCTATTATCCACCTCTGTATCTATTCTTTCTTAGCTAAACAGGTGGAAGATCTATCCAATTTGGTTATATTATATCATGGACTCGAAAAACGGATCTGAATTTGACTGAAATGCACGATCTTCACAGGTATCACTTTTCACGATACCTAAAAGGTGGAATAGCGATTTTCGAACCATTTCCTATAAGAGAATGGTTTCCATTACTTTGAGAAATGGATTCTTATATCAAACTATAGCTATTGCATTAAAGAAGAAAAGAAACTAATAGAAGTCGAAGACGCGGAATGATAGTGAATAGAGAGAAAGATTCTTCTGATTTTCTTGTTTCTATCTACTAGACGCCGTAGAGAATTGAGAATTTTCATGTCTTTCAATTCTCGTACTCGTAATTGGAAAGTTATGGAAGGAGACCCATCATTTTGCAATGAAAACAACATATAAAACTCTGGACAATTTCGAAATCAGGCCAAGCGTCTTAATACATATGCAAAAAAATTCATTATTGGCCCACCATTGATTAGAAGATTTAGCTTGTATGAATCGCTATTGGTTTGATACGAATAATGACAATCGTTTCAGTATGTTAAGGATACAGATGTATCCACAATTCATTTAGAGTTACTTAATAGTCTATTTCTTATACCATATCTCTATCCCGTGAAATTCTCGAGCCAAAAGATGGATGCATATGCTGTGTTTCATTTTGCTAAATGATATCAATTAAATGGTGTATCAATTCCATAAATTGCATATAGCAATAAATAAATCAGCAAAATTCTTTCTAATATTTTAGATAGAAGAAACATTTCTTCTATCTAAAATATTAGAAAGAATGTACCCTTCTATCCAAATCCAATTTGCATCGATAAAATAAATCCAAATTCCAGTAGTAGATGAATAATTGCAAATTTGTGTGTGTACGAGATTAGAATAACTTCAAAATAACTGACATAATTTTGTATTTTTCCTGATCAGAAAAATACATGAAAAAGAAAGGAGGTAGAAAAATTTTTGGATTTATGGTTAAAGAAGAAAAAGAAGAAAACAGGGGTTCTGTTGAATTTCAAGTATTCAGTTTCACCAATAAGATACGGAGACTTGCTTCACATTTGGAATTACACAAAAAAGATTTTTCATCGGAAAGAGGTCTACGAAGACTTTTGGGAAAACGTCGACGTTTGCTGGCTTATTTGGCAAAGAAAAATAGAGTACGTTATAAGAAATTAATCGGTCAGTTGAATATTCGGGAGCAGTAATTTAATCGTTCAAATTTTTTTCTTGTTTTATTATTTTTTTAGTAGTCTTATAGTAGTCTTAGATTTTTCATTTTGATGAGCCTCGCTTTGAGGAATTCATGGAATAATCCATTTTCATGGAATAATGAATTAAGGAAGAAAGGATATGAGTCTACCGCTTACAAGAAAAGATCTCATGATAGTCAATATGGGCCCTCAACACCCATCAATGCATGGTGTTCTTCGACTGATCGTTACTCTCGATGGTGAGGATGTTATTGATTGTGAACCCATATTAGGGTATTTACACAGAGGAATGGAAAAAATCGCGGAAAACCGAACTATTATACAATACTTACCTTATGTAACAAGGTGGGATTATTTAGCTACTATGTTTACAGAAGCAATAACAGTAAATGCACCAGAATTCTTGGAGAATATTCAAATACCACAAAGAGCCAGCTATATTAGGGTAATTATGTTAGAATTAAGCCGGATAGCTTCTCACTTGCTATGGCTTGGACCTTTTATGGCGGATCTCGGCGCACAGACTCCTTTTTTCTATATTTTTAGAGAGAGAGAATTAATATATGATCTATTTGAAGCTGCTACAGGTATGCGAATGATGCACAATTACTTTCGCATCGGAGGAGTAGCCGCCGATCTACCTTATGGATGGATCGATAAATGTTTAGATTTCTGTGATTATTTTTTACGCGGAGTTGTTGAATATCAACAACTTATTACACAGAATCCAATTTTTTTAGAGCGAGTTGAAGGAGTAGGTTTTATTAGCGGAGAAGAAGCAGTAAATTGGGGCTTATCGGGACCGATGTTACGAGCTTCTGGAATACAATGGGATCTTCGTAAAGTAGATCCTTATGAGTCTTACAACCAATTTGATTGGAAAGTCCAATGGCAAAAAGAAGGGGATTCGTTAGCTCGCTATTTAGTACGAATTGGTGAAATGAGGGAATCCATCAAAATAATTCAACAAGCTGTAGAAAAAATTCCTGGAGGACCTTATGAAAATTTAGAAGTCCGACGCTTTAAGAAAGAAAATAATTCTGAATGGAATGATTTTGAGTATAAATTTCTTGGTAAAAAACCTTCGCCCAATTTTGAATTGTCAAGACAAGAGCTTTATGTAAGAGTAGAAGCCCCAAAAGGTGAATTAGGGATTTATCTAGTAGGAGATGATAGCCTTTTCCCCTGGAGATGGAAAATCCGTCCACCCGGGTTTATTAATTTGCAAATTCTTCCTCAGCTAGTTAAAAAAATGAAATTGGCTGATATCATGACGATATTAGGTAGTATAGATATCATTATGGGGGAAGTTGATCGTTGAAATGATAATAGATAGGGTAGAGGTAGAAACTATCAATTCTTTTTCGAAATTGGAATTATTAAAAGAAGTCTATGGACTGATATCGATTCTACCCATTTTGACCCTCCTTTTGGGAATAACAATAGAGGTACTCGTAATTGTGTGGTTAGAAAGAGAAATATCTGCGTCGATACAACAACGTATTGGTCCTGAATATGCTGGCCCCCTGGGCCTGCTTCAAGCTATAGCAGATGGGACTAAGCTACTTTTTAAAGAAGATATTCTGCCATCCCGAGGAGATATTTCTTTATTTAGCATTGGACCCTCTATAGCAGTCATATCAGTTTTATTAAGTTTTTTAGTTATCCCTTTGGGATATCATTTTGTTTTAGCCGATCTTAGTATTGGTGTTTTTTTATGGATTGCCATTTCAAGTATAGCTCCTATTGGTCTTCTTATGGCAGGATATAGCTCAAATAATAAATATTCTTTTTCAGGCGGTCTACGAGCTGCTGCTCAATCCATTAGTTATGAAATACCATTAACTTTTTGTGTGCTAGCAATATCTCTACGTGTGATTCGTTAAAATAGATCTTTTTCCTATAAAATCCATTAACTATTTATATTCCTTTTCTTATTTAGTATTTGGGTTGGTAAGTTAAACTAGATAGCTATATGAGTGAAACAAAACAGCTTATAAATTTGTCAGTAAAAAGAAAAAATCTCATTTCCTACGTACAAGAAAAAAGTGGAAGTAAACATAAGCAGTGTAAACTCTTTATCCCAAGGTTGATATTTTTTAATTAGTCATCATATCTTGAAGCGGCCAAGAATAAAGGATTCACGATATGGAATTCCATTACTAGAATACTCCTAGTTATTACTATAACTTAATAATCCATAAGAAGAATCCACCAAAAGTTAGTGAAGGGTTAGGAACACTAAAGTACATAAAGGATTAGTAATGGAAAATCTAAAACATTAGAGATTTTTGCCCATAAAAGGAATCATAATAAGGACTTGCAATTTGTAGAAATTATCAAGTAGTACTTTCTTCGGATTCCGATCCAGAGTATGTTCCCATTCACTTGTTAAGGAAATGGCTATCAAGAACGAATTAACCCTTTATCCATTTTTTCTTTTTAAATACCCCCTCCCTGGGGAAAGAAGAATAGTAAAAAAGATATGGAGTGCACTAGAAAAAATTTTCATTATTTCCTTCCTCTATCCATATTCATGCAGAATTGCTCATGAACTAATACCCAACTCTTTCCATTTATTAATTGAATTCCTATAACAAGTAACAAGTGTTTTATTCCAAGATTAAGTTATTACTGAACAAAGAAAAATTTTCATTATATTATAAAGGATGAGATCAATTCGGAAGCGCTTTTTCTTATTCTAGCAGACGGAATTCCTTTGGTCTAATTTAGGACTTTCAAATCTATTTTATTTTATCTAATTCTATCTACGCCCCCGGGGCTAGGAACAAAACAGTCCTTTCCTTTTTCTGATCATAGAGAAGCCGTATGAAGCTAAGGTTTCATGTACGGTTTTGAAATAGCGGTGGGAACTGTGATGTTATCACCGACTATGATTATCTAACAGTTCAAGTACAGTTGATATAGTTGAAGCACAGTCAAAATACGGTTTTTTTGGATGGAATATTTGGCGTCAGCCTATAGGTTTTCTGGTTTTTTTAATTTCTTCTTTGGCAGAATGTGAAAGATTACCCTTTGATTTACCAGAAGCGGAGGAAGAATTAGTAGCAGGTTACCAAACTGAATATTCCGGTATCAAATATGGTTTATTTTATCTTGTTTCTTACCTAAATTTATTAGTTTCTTCTTTATTTGTAACAGTTCTCTACTTGGGCGGGTGGAATTTATCTATTCCCTATATATCCTTTTTTGATTTTTTCCAAATGAATAAAGCAGTTGGAATTTTGGAAATGACAATGGGTATATTTATTACATTAACTAAAGCTTATTTATTTCTCTTCATTTCTATCACAATAAGATGGACTTTACCGAGGATGAGAATGGATCAGTTATTAAATCTTGGATGGAAATTTCTTTTACCTATTTCCCTGGGCAATCTCTTATTAACAACCTCTTCTCAACTTGTTTCACTATAAATAAGATAATACAATAATAGTAAGAATATTTTCAACACAAAAGCTCTCTCAAACAAGAGAAAGAAACATATCTTTTTCATAGATATTTAGAATGAATATGTTCCCTATGGTAACTGGGTTCATGAGTTATGGTCAACAAACAATACGTGCTACAAGGTACATAGGTCAAAGTTTCATAACTACCTTATCCCACACAAATCGTTTACCTATAACGATTCACTACCCTTATGAAAAATCAATTACACCAGAGCGTTTCCGAGGGCGAATCCACTTTGAATTTGATAAATGTATTGCTTGTGAAGTATGTGTTCGCGTATGTCCGATAGATTTACCCGTTGTGGATTGGAGATTTGAAAAGGATATTAAAAGAAAACAATTGCTTAATTATAGTATTGATTTCGGAGTTTGTATATTTTGTGGCAATTGTGTTGAGTACTGTCCAACAAGCTGTTTATCAATGACTGAAGAATATGAACTTTCTACCTATGATCGTCATGAATTGAATTACAATCAAATTGCTTTAAGTCGGTTACCAATCTCCATAATGGGAGATTACACAATTCAAACAATTAGGAATTCGTCTGAAAGTAAAATAAACAAAGAAAAATCTTCGAATTCAAGAACGATTACTGATTACTAAACTTTGATTTTGTCTTTCTGTTATAAAAATCTAATAATTCTTTATTAAACTTTAAAATTAAACTATAAAGAAAAACGAAAAACTACTGCTTATTGGAAATTATTTCTTATTTTAAATCAGACTAGATTTTCGTGATATAATATAATTTATAACTATAAGTTTATACACAAAAAAATACCCTAATCCTTTTTTCCTTCCTTGAATCCTTTAGTTTTAGTCAGTTCATGAAAAATTTTATACTATTAATTTCTTTTTATCCATAATGGATTTACCTGGACCAATACATGAGATTCTTATGCTATTTGGGGGATTTGTTCTTCTACTAGGGGGTCTAGGAGTAGTATTACTTACCAACCCCATTTATTCTGCCTTTTCGCTGGGATTAGTTCTTGTTTGTATATCCTTATTCTATTTTTTATTAAATTCCTACTTTGTAGCTGTCGCACAACTTCTTATTTATGTGGGAGCCATAAATGTCTTGATCATATTCGCTGTAATGTTCGTAAATGGCTCAGAATGGTCTAAAGATAAGAATTATTGGACTATTGGAGATGGGTTCACTTCACTCGTTTGTATAACTATTGTTTTTTCACTAATGACTACTATCCCAGATACGTCGTGGTATGGAATTCTTTGGACTACAAGATCAAACCAAATAGTAGAACAGGGTCTCATAAATAATGTTCAACAAATTGGAATTCATTTAGCAACCGATTTTTATCTTCCGTTTGAACTCATTTCCATAATTCTTCTAGTTTCTTTAATAGGTGCAATTACTATGGCTCGGCAATAAGAAAACTTAGAAAAAGTACAAATTATAAGAATTGCAAATCTAAAATAAATAACTAAAGAATCACAATTTTGATTTAGTAAAATCCATCTACTGCCAACAAATACCTCCTTTTTTTTTTTTTTTTTTTTCTTTTGTTGTGTAATTGTTCTATTGTAATTAATTGAATCGGTTCAATTCTTGCCCTCATATTGAAATGAATCGAGATTGATAAGGAGTTAGTTAATGATGTTTGAGCATGTACTTTTTTTGAGTGTCTATTTATTTTCGATTGGTATCTATGGATTGATCACAAGCCGAAACATGGTTAGAGCTCTAATATGTCTTGAACTTATACTGAATTCAATTAATCTAAATCTCGTAACATTTTCTGATCTATTTGATAGTCGCCAATTAAAAGGAGATATTTTCGCAATTTTTGTTATAGCCCTTGCAGCTGCTGAAGCCGCTATTGGACTATCCATTCTTTCTTCCATCCATCGTAATAGGAAATCCACTCGTATCAATCAATCTAATTTATTGAATAATTAGACTTTTGAATAATTAGACATAGAATCCTCTAAACAAAGGCGCACATATTAAAATAAATAGAAATCAATACTATTTTCTTAGTATTATTTGAGAATATCCATTTTTTTTAGTAGATTATTGCATAGTATTCTTTTTCACTTAAATGAATTTTTGTATTTGTAATTCATTGATATTGCAATTTGAATATTGCAATAATTTATATTGAAAAGACGATAGCCAATTTATTGGCTAATTCGAATTCGTCTGTACAATTCGTAAAATTCTTTCTTATTTCTTATTTATTGTTGAAATCCAAAATTAAAGTCTCTTGGCTCTCTTCACGCTTTCTCACAAACAGATTAAAAAATAGATTTTTTTTTTTGAAGTTTGGATAAACCATTGCTTCGTCTGGTGTCTACAATACATATGACTCATTATAGTACTAATTTCATTTTTACCAGATCGAAAAATTTTATGTTGAAAAGAAAAATTTATAGATCCAATGTCACATTCCGTAAAAATTTACGATACATGTATAGGATGCACTCAATGTGTACGAGCTTGTCCAACAGATGTATTAGAAATGATACCCTGGGATGGATGTAAAGCCAAGCAAATTGCTTCCGCGCCGAGAACCGAAGATTGTGTGGGTTGTAAGAGATGTGAATCTGCCTGCCCGACAGATTTTTTAAGTGTCCGCGTTTATTTAGGGCCTGAAACAACACGTAGCATGGCTCTATCTTATTGATACGTTACAAAAAACTTCACTCGAATCGTCTGATTCCTCTTTACCGAAGAAGCCTGTGCTCGAAATAATCGAGCACGGGCTTTTCTGGTCAAAACGTATCTTGTCTTTATCACTTTATCATGAGTTATTTTCCTTGGTTAACAATACTTGTTGTTTTGCCGATATTTGCAGGTTCATTAATTTTCTTTTTACCTCATAAGGGAAACAAAGTCGTTAGGTGGTATACTATATCTATTTGTTTATTAGAATTCCTTCTAATGACTTATGCGTTCTGTTATCATTTCCAACTGGAGGATCCCTTAATCCAATTAAAGGAGGATTATAAATGGATAGATGTCTTCGATTTCCACTGGAGATTGGGAATCGATGGACTTTCATTAGGATCTATTTTATTGACAGGATTTATCACTACTTTAGCTACTTTAGCAGCTTGGCCAATTACACGGAATTCGCGATTATTCTATTTCCTGATGCTCGCAATGTATAGTGGTCAAATAGGATTATTTTCTTCGCGAGACCTTTTACTTTTTTTTATCATGTGGGAGTTAGAATTAATTCCTGTTTACTTACTTTTATCCATGTGGGGGGGGAAGAGGCGTCTATATTCAGCTACAAAGTTTATTTTGTATACTGCAGGCGGTTCCATTTTTTTCTTAATCGGAGTTCTGGGTATGGGCTTATATGGTTCCAACGAACCAGGATTAGATTTGGAAAGATTAATTAATCAATCATACCCTGCAACCTTGGAAATACTTTTATATTTTGGCTTCCTTATTGCTTATGCTGTCAAATTGCCGATTATACCCCTACATACGTGGTTACCAGATACCCATGGGGAAGCACATTATAGTACATGTATGCTTTTAGCGGGAATATTATTAAAGATGGGAGCATATGGATTGATTCGGATCAACATGGAATTGTTACCTCATGCTCATTATCTATTTTCGCCCTGGTTAGTAATAATAGGAGCGATCCAAATAATCTATGCAGCTTCAACTTCTCTTGGTCAACGAAATTTCAAAAAAAGAATAGCTTATTCCTCTGTATCTCACATGGGTTTCATAATTATAGGAATTGGTTCCATAACCAACATTGGACTCAATGGAGCTATTTTACAAATATTATCCCATGGATTTATTGGTGCTACACTTTTTTTCTTGGCAGGAACCGCTTCTGATAGAATGCGTCTTGTTTATCTCGAAGAACTGGGGGGAATATCTATCCCAATGCCTAAAATTTTTACCATGTTTAGTAGCTTTTCAATGGCTTCTCTTGCCTTACCAGGAATGAGTGGTTTTGTCGCAGAATTAGTAGTATTTTTTGGACTAATTACTAGTCCAAAATTTCTGTTAATGCCAAAAACACTAATTACTTTTGTAATGGCAATTGGAATGATATTAACTCCTATTTATTTATTATCTATGTTACGCCAGATGTTCTATGGATACAAGCTATTTAATGTTCCAAACGCAAATTTTGTGGATTCTGGACCACGAGAACTCTTTATTTTAATCTGTATCTTTTTACCAGTAATAGGAATTGGTATTTATCCAGATTTTGTTCTCTCCCTATCCGTTGACAGGGTAGAGGCTCTCTTATCCAATTATTATCCTAAATAGGTTTGCTTTTTTTTACTCGTCTGCTCTATTAATGCAGAAATAAGTAAAAAAGTATATAATGCAGAAATAAGTAAAAAAGTATAATTAGATCTATCTCGAATTTTTGAGAACCCTTTGATAAGGCGTTCAAGGGGTTCTCAAATAAAACATAAAAGTAAAAACCTTCATTTCATGAAGGTTTTATTTTATGTAATCATTTAGGTGTTAATGTAAACGAACCATAACTATGTAAGCCTATTCCTAATAGATTTATACCAAAATAACAAATCCAAATTATAAGAAATCCTATCAAAGCTATAAGTGCAGAATTCGTACCCTTCCAATTTGGATTTGTTCTACTATGTAAATAAATTGCGAATATGGTCCAAGTAATAAATGCCCAAGTTTCCTTAGGATCCCAATTCCAATAGGATCCCCAGGCCTCATTAGCCCATACTGCTCCACAAAGAATACCTACGGTTAAAAGGGTAAATCCTAGGCTAATGACACGATAACTCCAAGAATCCAAACGCTCCGTTAATTGATATTTGTAATAATTTGGAAATGAAGGGACAGAGGTTCTTTTTAAAGCACTTCTTTTTGCATAAAAATATTTAATATCACTAAAGAAAAATGTTTTATTTAAAACATTTTTTTTCTTTTTAGAAAAGAAATGGAAATTATTTCGAAATCTAATGATTAGAATAGCGGCAGATAATAAGGATCCGCACAAAAGAGTTGCATAGCTTAATAACATCATACTGACATGCATCATTAACCACTGAGATTGTAGAGCAGGTACTAGTATCGTGGATTGATGCATTTCAGTTAAAAGACCCGATGTGGCAAAGCCTTGCGTTAAAATAGTACTTGGCGTAGTTATTGTGCTTAAATCATTTTTAGAGTTCTGTATTTTAGGAATGGTATGAAGAATATACAGGGCCCATGAAAGGAAGATCAATGACTCATATAAATTACTTAATGGAAAATGTCCCGAGGAAGCCCAACGAGAAACTAAGAATCCTGTTATAGAGAAAAAAGTAACTATCATTCCTTTTTCTGACGAATCGCGTAATCCTCCAAGTTCACGAACTAATAAGGTTATAAAATGAATCGTAATCACAATTGAAATCGTTGAGAAAGAGATATGAGTTAGTATATGTTCTAAAGTTGCAAATAGCATAAGGGGAAGGTCCCATTACAAAATTGTAAATTTCGAATTGATTTCTAATCTATTGTATTCTTTTTCAAGAATGCCGCCACTCGGATTCGAACCGAGATGCTTGAGCACTGCTTCCTAAGAGCAGCGTGTCTACCAATTTCACCATGGCGGCTAACTTCAAATAATAGGTAACTTAAAAGAATAATAGCTATTATCTTGGGAATCGTCGATATTGGGAAAGTCCATAAAATTTAGGAACATTAGAGTTTTCATTAAAATAGACTTCGTTTGGTAGTATCGTTTCCATTTTTTTTTTTTACAATAAACTCTTGCTTTGCCCAATAGAAACACAAACACTGCTTGAAAGAGTTGGAACTTCTTTTTTCTAACTTGCAATTATAGAACTAATTTTTTCTAATTAATTTCCCCTTTACATTTTGAAAATTCTTTCAATACAATGAAAAAAATCCAAAAGGGTTTCTATTTAATGATGAAATTAAAATAAAATGGATAAATAGAAAAGGCTTTTTGGATTTTTTAAAAATTTCTAGAATGAAAGTCTTTATGCTCTTATTAATAAGATTTACTAACCTTATGATTTTGGAGAAGATAGGTGGAAGTTGTAAGTCCTATTGTAAGAATACTCCACTTTTCATAATTTTCCTAATAGAATATGAGGATTCTATTAGGAAAATTATGAAAAGTTCATTGATAGGAAAAGAATACTTAGCACACAGTATACCAAACAAAACTTTTTTTTTCTTGTATATATAAGATAAGAGGGGTTTTTTGTTCTAAGAATATTGTACCGAGTAATTCGACACATAAAAGTACATTCAAAGAAGAATCCAAATTATTAAATAATTGGAATTCTTTTTTGATAAGTCAATTCATATTATTCCAAAATCTTATTATTTGTTTGTTGCCCAGAAAAACCCTTTGGTTTTGGATGCTCATTACCGCTCGAAAATGATCTTGATTTTACTAAAGAATAAGATTGTACTATGGAAAAATAAGTCTTTTTCTTCCAAATATTTTTACGAATACGCTTTTTTGACATTGAAGTACGTTTTTTTGGAACTGCCATTCAAAAAGGAAATTACTTTTTTCTAGTTGTATGTGAAAGACATCTATTGCTGCAAATCAATCCTTCTTTCTTCTTTTTATTAGTATTTATACTTAGATACTGAAAGATACTTAAATTTTGAATTATTTTTTACTTCATTTTGTCTAATGCGGATAAGACAACAAGAATTTTTTAACATTTTTTCTTTATATATTTTATACTTTTTTTTTAATAATATAGAATATATAGAAGGGTTTCTCATTTAAATCTATTTATATCTATTTATATATCAAGTATACTCCATATATAGATATATGGTATGGAAGCCTATCCCCCATATAAGATAAGACGGGGGGATAAAAAGAAGGGAAAATGAAAATAGTTAATTAAGTTCAGAATGGTATTCCATAAAGGAAAGGAATTCCAATCAAAACAAAAAATACTGAGTCTCTTAAACAAGACATTCTAAAACTTAGGTAATTTATAGTCATTAGAATTTTAGTTCTATATGAAGTAAGGACTATTCGATAATTTCTTATAAACATAGGTTTTCATTGGAATTCACTCAATCAGTTAATTATGGAACAAGAGAGCTGTTTCATCTTTGTTTTAAAGAAATATAAAAATGAATTATGAATAGAAAGTAAAATGATTCCACTTTTTTTTTTTTATTTTTATAAATATCTTTATTTAGTTAATAAAATAACTTCGTTACCTAGTTATTTTATTAACTTTTTTAATTTAACCAACTAAACCCATTCTTAATTTTTAATTATTTCAATGAGATAAATTTTGGAAAAATTAAGAATTTCAGTATTTTTTCTTATTCTTTTTATTTATTCTTTCAGAAAGAGATAAGAATTGGTTTGGTGAATCGGAAACAATTTTATAGAAAAATTGAAGTAAAAATTGAAGTAAAAATTGCAATTTCTTTTCTTATGGAACATACATATCAATATGCATGGGTAATCCCTCTTCTCCCACTTCCAGTTATTATGTCAATGGGATTTGGCCTTATTCTTATTCCGACAGCAACAAAAAATCTTCGTCGCATATGGGCTTTTCCTAGTGTTTTACTCTTAAGTATAGCTATGGTATTCTCAGTTCAACTGTCTATTCAACAAATAAATGGAAGTTCGATCTATCAATATCTATGGTCTTGGACCGTCAATAATG
Source organism: Triticum urartu (assembly GCF_056163025.1). Classification (NCBI taxonomy): domain Eukaryota; kingdom Viridiplantae; phylum Streptophyta; class Magnoliopsida; order Poales; family Poaceae; genus Triticum; species Triticum urartu. The sequence goes on from NW_028260485.1 coordinate 52,963, forward strand.
ATTTTTCTTTAGAATTTGGATACTTGATTGACCCACTTACTTCTATTATGTTAATACTAATTACTACTGTAGGAATCCTGGTTCTTATTTATAGTGATGGTTATATGTCTCACGATGAAGGATATTTGAGATTTTTTGTTTATATAAGTTTTTTCAATACTTCCATGTTGGGATTGGTTACTAGCTCCAATTTGATACAAATTTATTTTTTTTGGGAACTCGTGGGAATGTGTTCTTATTTATTGATAGGCTTTTGGTTTACACGACCAATCGCAGCGAGTGCTTGTCAAAAAGCTTTTGTAACTAATCGTGTAGGGGATTTTGGTCTATTATTAGGAATTTTAGGTTTTTTTTGGATAACAGGTAGTTTAGAGTTTAGGGATTTGTTCAAAATAGCTAATAACTGGATTCCTAATAATGGAATTAACTCTTTACTTACTACTTTGTGTGCTTTTTTATTATTCCTTGGTGCAGTTGCGAAATCCGCACAATTCCCTCTTCACGTATGGTTACCCGATGCTATGGAAGGGCCCACTCCTATTTCGGCTCTTATACACGCAGCAACTATGGTTGCTGCGGGAATTTTTCTTCTAGCTCGACTTCTTCCTCTTTTCATATCTTTACCTTTGATAATGAGTTTTATTTCTTTAGTAGGTACAATAACACTATTCTTAGGAGCTACTTTAGCTCTTGCTCAGAGAGATATTAAAAGAAGCTTAGCCTATTCTACAATGTCTCAATTGGGTTATATGATGTTAGCTCTAGGTATAGGTTCTTATCAAGCTGCTTTATTCCATTTGATCACTCATGCTTATTCAAAAGCTTTATTGTTCTTGGGATCCGGATCCGTTATTCATTCAATGGAACCTCTTGTTGGATATTCACCAGATAAAAGTCAAAATATGGTTCTTATGGGCGGTTTAAGAAAATACATTCCAATCACAAGAACTACTTTTTTATGGGGTACACTTTCTCTTTGTGGTATTCCACCTCTTGCTTGCTTCTGGTCCAAAGATGAAATCCTTAGTAATAGTTGGTTGTATTCGCCCTTTTTTGGAATAATAGCCTCCTTTACTGCAGGATTAACTGCCTTTTATATGTTTCGGATATATTTACTTACATTTGATGGGTATTTGCGTGTTCATTTTCAAAATTACAGTAGCACTAAAGAGAGTTCCTTGTATTCAATATCCTTATGGGGAAAAAGGATACCCAAAGGAGTGAATAGGGATTTCGTTTTATCAACAACGAAGAGTGGAGTTTCTTTTTTTTCACAAAATATACCAAAAATTCAAGGTAATACAAGAAATAGGATAGGATCCTTTACTACGTCTTTTGGGGCTAAAAAAACTTTTGCCTATCCGCATGAAACGGGAAATACTATGTTATTTCCTCTTCTTATATTACTACTTTTCACTTTGTTCATTGGATTCATAGGAATCTCTTTTGATAATGGAGGAATTGGTAATGGAATAGCAGAGTTAACCATATTATCAAAGTGGTTAACTCCCTCAATAAACTTTACCCAGGAAAGTTCTAATTCTTTTGTAAATTCATATGAATTTATTACTAATGCAATTTCTTCTGTAAGTCTAGCTATCTTTGGTTTATTCATAGCATATATCTTCTATGGATCCGCTTATTCTTTTTTTCAGAATTTGGATTTAATAAACTCTTTTTACAAAGGAAATCCTAAAAAAGAATTTTTAGATCAAGTAAAAAAAAATATATACAGTTGGTCATATAATCGTGGTTATATAGATATTTTCTATACTAGGGTCTTTACCCTCGGTATAAGAGGGTTAACCGAACTCACGGAGTTTTTTGATAAGGGTGTTATTGATGGAATTACCAATGGAGTGGGTCTTGCTAGTTTTTGTATAGGAGAGGAAATTAAATATGTAGGGGGAGGTCGAATCTCGTCTTATTTATTCTTTTTTTTATGTTATGTATCTGTGTTTTTATTCTTTTTTCTTTCTTAAGTTAAGGAATTTACAACAAGTCTCTTGCAAAAATAACTATCCTATCCCCTTTCTACAATCTCTCTATATCCTTGTTACATAAGGTAAGTATTGTATAATAGTTCGGTTTTCCGCGATTTTTTCCATTCCTCTGTGTAAATACCCTAATATGGGTTCACAATCAATAACATCCTCACCATCGAGAGTAACGATCAGTCGAAGAACACCATGCATTGATGGGTGTTGAGGGCCCATATTGACTATCATGAGATCTTTTCTTGTAAGCGGTAGACTCATATCCTTTCTTCCTTAATTCATTATTCCATGAAAATGGATTATTCCATGAATTCCTCAAAGCGAGGCTCATCAAAATGAAAAATCTAAGACTACTATAAGACTACTAAAAAAATAATAAAACAAGAAAAAAATTTGAACGATTAAATTACTGCTCCCGAATATTCAACTGACCGATTAATTTCTTATAACGTACTCTATTTTTCTTTGCCAAATAAGCCAGCAAACGTCGACGTTTTCCCAAAAGTCTTCGTAGACCTCTTTCCGATGAAAAATCTTTTTTGTGTAATTCCAAATGTGAAGCAAGTCTCCGTATCTTATTGGTGAAACTGAATACTTGAAATTCAACAGAACCCCTGTTTTCTTCTTTTTCTTCTTTAACCATAAATCCAAAAATTTTTCTACCTCCTTTCTTTTTCATGTATTTTTCTGATCAGGAAAAATACAAAATTATGTCAGTTATTTTGAAGTTATTCTAATCTCGTACACACACAAATTTGCAATTATTCATCTACTACTGGAATTTGGATTTATTTTATCGATGCAAATTGGATTTGGATAGAAGGGTACATTCTTTCTAATATTTTAGATAGAAGAAATGTTTCTTCTATCTAAAATATTAGAAAGAATTTTGCTGATTTATTTATTGCTATATGCAATTTATGGAATTGATACACCATTTAATTGATATCATTTAGCAAAATGAAACACAGCATATGCATCCATCTTTTGGCTCGAGAATTTCACGGGATAGAGATATGGTATAAGAAATAGACTATTAAGTAACTCTAAATGAATTGTGGATACATCTGTATCCTTAACATACTGAAACGATTGTCATTATTCGTATCAAACCAATAGCGATTCATACAAGCTAAATCTTCTAATCAATGGTGGGCCAATAATGAATTTTTTTGCATATGTATTAAGACGCTTGGCCTGATTTCGAAATTGTCCAGAGTTTTATATGTTGTTTTCATTGCAAAATGATGGGTCTCCTTCCATAACTTTCCAATTACGAGTACGAGAATTGAAAGACATGAAAATTCTCAATTCTCTACGGCGTCTAGTAGATAGAAACAAGAAAATCAGAAGAATCTTTCTCTCTATTCACTATCATTCCGCGTCTTCGACTTCTATTAGTTTCTTTTCTTCTTTAATGCAATAGCTATAGTTTGATATAAGAATCCATTTCTCAAAGTAATGGAAACCATTCTCTTATAGGAAATGGTTCGAAAATCGCTATTCCACCTTTTAGGTATCGTGAAAAGTGATACCTGTGAAGATCGTGCATTTCAGTCAAATTCAGATCCGTTTTTCGAGTCCATGATATAATATAACCAAATTGGATAGATCTTCCACCTGTTTAGCTAAGAAAGAATAGATACAGAGGTGGATAATAGATCGATATGAAGATCATGAGCTGCCCCATAATGAAATCGCCAGTAGTCGCGAATATCTCCTTCTTCCCTAATCCAAGATTGGAGAAAGAAGATCTAAGAGGGACCTATGGAGAATGTAGTCAGAAATCCATAATAGAGTCCGACCACAACGACCGAATTAATTATCCTCATCGAGAAACTTAGACTACTAAATAGAAAAGATTTGAAAATCATGGCATGGGTCTCCTTTTTTTCTTTCTTTAGAGTTTTCTATATGCACAATTTCTCGATGTTTCGATGAGAATTTCTTGACTTTCCATATATAGAAAGAGATAGACTATAAATGACATCTCTTATGTCAATAAGACCAAAGGGATGGATATTAAATGATAGGAAGTGCTAGGAAGTGAAATAGAATGAAATAGAGCCACTTTGGGCTTCCCTATGAAATGAGGCATGGAACGGAGCCACTACGAAGAAATTATGGGAGTTACGAAAGAAGCTTCGGACTCATATTGTTCATGGGTTGAGAGCGGGAGTTGAACTCTAGGAGGTCGAATCCCCCCTTGTTCCTCAGTAGCTCAGTGGTAGAGCGGTCGGCTGTTAACTGACTGGTCGTAGGTTCGAATCCTACTTGGGGAGATTTTATTCATTCTTTAATGTAAGAATTTTAATGTAAGAATAAAGAATTGAATTAAAGGGCTTGCTTTGACCCTTAGGAGTAGGTAACCCGTTCGCTATCCTTGTTTCTATTTCTATTGCATTCTATCTCATCGTATCACATTCTGTTCTACGATTCCACTTCGACAAAAGGAAAGAGCATACCTAAGTTCAATAGCTTTACGTCCGCTATCCCGATCATGATTTTCCTACCCTCAGGGGGAAAGTAAAGGCCCTTCCC
>NW_028260486.1:0-27500 GCF_056163025.1 Triticum urartu
ATATATATTAAGGTATAATACAATAAAGAAATACAAATAAAATAATAAAATAATAAAATATAGTATTATCATATGATAATGATAATGGAATCAAATACGCAGTATTTACAGAAAAAAGTCTTCGTTTATTGGGAAAGAATCAATATACTTTTAATGTCGAATCGGGATTCACTAAGACAGAAATAAAGCATTGGGTCGAACTCTTCTTTGGTGTTAAGGTGGTAGCTGTGAATAGCCATCGACTACCTGGAAAAGGTAGAAGAATAGGACCTATTCTGGGCCATACAATGCATTACAGACGTATGATCATTACCCTTCAACCGGGTTATTCTATTCCACTTCTAGATAGAGAAAAAAACTAAAGGAGAATGAATGAAAAAAGACATAGTTTGGAAGTTAGACCTTTTTATAGGACTCTCTTTCAATTTCAAAAAAGAGGACGTTTGAAACTTTTAACAGGCGTAATCGTGAGTCAACAAGTGACTCGAACTGTGTGTAAAAAAAGAAGCATTTTTTTTTTTTCAAAATGCTAGAACTAGATAAGGAAGTTTTCTATAACCTTGAGAAAAAGGATAAAAAGGTAGTTTTTTTTTAGTTTATGACTCCGATCAAGAGCGAGAAATCCTTGATTTGGGATTGGACATAGAACCTGGACCCATCGTAGAGACGTTTAGTTCAAAAGAAAGGATCGTATCCTGATGGTAAGAATTATACTTTCGTGGAAATACAGCGCTATAGACTTCAATGCGGTAGAGTAGACGTTTTGTTTCTAATTTTTCTGGACCAAACCTCCGCTCCGACCCAACGATACAATGAATTTTTTCTGTTCATATTCATAAATAAAAAAGATTCGGAATCGCAATGCTACTATATGCGTCCAGAGGAGTATTTGGAATAATATTCTTCTATAATCCATTATTGCGGGGGGTCTTACTAACAGGGCTTCGCTGCACGGGACAGGTCTTCGTCGAAAAGCTAACTCCACCCGGCATTTTCATACCCTTTCTTTGGGTGGTATATCGCCTTTTAAAGTCTAAGAGGGTAGTAGGGGATCTATAGTAGGTAAGATAATTTGCCCTTTGATTTTGATTGAATATACTATTTTTCCGCCTTTACCACGCATTATTGTATGCGCTTCTAGAGAAGTATGTATGCAGGAAGTAAATTCTAACCGCTTTCTTTTGAATCCAATTTCAAATTAGATTAGAAAGATAGAAAGGCCATGAGGATGGGAAAATCAAAATAAAATCTTTTTAATTAGTTCTCCTTTTTTGGAATTTTCTTATTATCCTTTCATTTTTTTTACAGAATATTTTTCAAACTAAAAATAAAAAATACAATACAATAGTCAATATTCCTTATAATAGATATACTTAATTATATCATAAGAATCTTAAGATATTTTTCGACTAGATAGAAATAGTAAATTTGAATTGAGACACCTATTCCATGACGGATTTAAACTTACCTTCTATTTTCGTGCCTTTAGTAGGCTTAGTATTTCCGGCAATTGCAATGACTTCTTTATTTCTTTATGTGCAAAAAAATAAGATTGTCTAGTATTTTTTAGTGTAAGTAATATAATATGGTAGGGTATGTGGCTTTTTCTACACACACTTTCTACACACAAATGAAAAACGGTTATGGATGCGGATATAGGCTACGAGCATAAATGCATGAATATGCAGAGCCAGGTATAGCGAGTTTTATTTTATTTATTTTAATTGAATCAACGAATATTTTTTGAATAGAAAGTCAATGTATCTAACCTATTATTTCACAGGAGTACTAGTTGCTGAAGGCGATTTCAGAATCAAAAAAAGTAAAGTCAAAATTATTTAGCTTATTCTCTCAATTTCAATCGACCGCTGCTGGATTTAGTATATCTAATATGAATTGGCGATCAGAACACATATGGGTAGAACTTCTAAAAGGTTCTCGAAAAAGGGGTAATTTTTTCTGGGCCTGTATTCTTTTTCTAGGTTCACTAGGATTCTTATCGGTTGGGATTTCCAGTTATCTTGGTAAGAATATTATATCTATACTTCCATCTCAAGAAATTCTTTTTTTTCCGCAGGGGGTCGTGATGTCTTTCTACGGAATCGCAGGCCTATTCATTAGCTCCTACTTGTGGTGTACTATTTTGTGGAATGTAGGTAGTGGTTATGACCGATTCGATAGAAAAGAGGGAATAGTGTGCATTTTTCGTTGGGGATTCCCTGGAATAAAACGTCGCGTCTTCCTTCGATTCCTTATGCGGGATATCCAATCAATTAGAATTCAGGTTAAAGAGGGTCTTTATCCTCGTCGTATTCTTTATATGGAAATCCGGGGCCAGGGGATCATTCCCTTGACTCGTACTGATGATAAATTTTTTACTCCACGAGAAATTGAACAAAAAGCTGCCGAATTGGCCTATTTCTTGCGCGTACCAATTGAAGTATTTTGAGGTATCTTTTTTGAACTGAGTTGAATGAAGAAAAGAAGAATTGGAAGAAGAAAAGTTTTCTCAACACAGGGAGGAAGTCCCTTCTAAATTGGATTTGTTATTGTAAGGGGATTTTTAAGTATTTATCTAAAGGAAGGAACAAACGAGGATAAGAGAAATTTGCTTTTAATTTTTTTTTATCCAAGTTAGATATATCGCATACTATTCTTCCTTTTTCATCCGAAAGGGCTTTTTTTTTATTCTATTTCACTATTTCATTCCATCTAGATCTAAGAAAGAACCCAATGCACTGAAATTCCACTAATAACTAATATACAAAAAAGAAGAATAGATACAGGGTATCAAACCTATAGAGTTTTTGCTTCAAAGAAATAGAAATATCATGAAATAGAAATATCATCATATAGAGTCAGGGAATGGAATAGAGTCAGCGAATGAAGCATATTCATTAACAACTCCATTTACAGATCAAAAATGAAAAAAAAGAAAGCATTGCCTTCTTTACTATATCTTGTATTTATCGTACTTTTGCCTTGGGGGGTCTCTTCCTCATTTAACAAATGTCTGGAACTTTGGATTAAGAATTGGTGGAATACCAGGCAATCCGAAACTCTCTTAACTGATATTCAAGAGAAAAGGATTCTAGAAAGATTCATAGAATTAGAAGAACTTTCTCTCTTGGACGAGATGATAAAAGGGAAACTAAAGACACATGTACAAAAACCTCCTACAGGAATACACAAGGAAATAATACAATGGGTCAAAATAAATAATGAGGATCATCTCCATACCATTTTGCATTTCTCGACAAATATAATCTGTTTGGCTATTCTAAGTGGTTCTTTTTTTCTGGGTAAAGAGGAACTTGTCATTTTGAATTCTTGGGTTCAGGAATTCTTCTATAATTTAAATGACTCAATAAAAGCTTTTTTTATTCTTTTAGTTACTGATTTTTTTGTTGGATTTCACTCCACCCGTGGTTGGGAACTAGTAATTCGTTGGGTCTACAACGATTTTGGATGGGCTCCTAACGAGCTTATTTTCACTATTTTTGTTTGTAGTTTTCCAGTAATTCTAGATACATGTTTGAAATTTTGGGTCTTTTTTTGTTTAAATCGTCTATCTCCTTCGCTTGTAGTCATTTATCATTCAATTAGTGAAGCATAAATTCATTTGATCTCCCGATATTAATATTAATCAAATTAGCAAGCATCTTTTTTTAGAAAGAAAGCCCTTTTCCATTTTAGCAAAATTCTTTCTATTTATACCTACTTTAAGGTATTCATCATTGCAGTACAACTGTTGCAGTAGAATGACAACAGATTCGTGTATAGGGAACTAGATTAGCTTAGCTACCTATCTAATTTATTGTAGAAATTCTGGGATCTGCGATTGGACATGGAAAATAGAAATACTTTTTCTTGGGTAAAGGAACAGATAACTCGATCGATTTCTGTATCGATCATGATATACGTAATAACTCGGACATCTATTTCAAATGCATATCCCATTTTTGCGCAGCAGGGTTATGAAAACCCACGAGAAGCAACTGGACGAATTGTATGTGCCAATTGCCATTTAGCTAGCAAGCCCGTCGATATTGAAGTTCCCCAAGCTGTGCTTCCCGATACTGTATTTGAAGCAGTTCTTCGAATTCCTTATGATATGCAATTGAAACAAGTTCTTGCTAATGGAAAAAAGGGAGGGTTGAATGTAGGTGCTGTTCTTATTTTGCCCGAGGGATTCGAATTAGCGCCGCCCGATCGTATTTCCCCTGAGTTAAAAGAAAAGATAGGAAATCTTGCTTTTCAGAGTTATCGTCCCGATAAAAAAAACATTCTTGTGATAGGCCCTGTTCCCGGTAAGAAATATAGTGAAATTGTCTTTCCCATTCTTTCCCCTGATCCTGCTACGAAGAAAGATGCTCATTTCTTAAAATATCCCATATATGTAGGGGGAAACCGAGGAAGAGGACAGATCTATCCTGATGGTAGCAAGAGTAACAATACAGTCTATAATGCTACGTCAACAGGTATAGTAAGAAAAATACTACGTAAAGAAAAGGGGGGGTATGAAATATCCATAGTTGATGCATCAGATGGACGCCAAGTGATTGATATTATACCTCCCGGACCAGAACTTCTTGTTTCAGAGGGGGAATCCATCAAGCTTGATCAACCATTAACAAGCAATCCTAATGTGGGAGGTTTTGGTCAGGGGGACGCAGAAATCGTGCTTCAGGATCCATTACGTGTCCAAGGCCTTTTGTTCTTCTTCGCATCCGTTATTTTGGCACAAGTTTTTTTGGTTCTCAAAAAGAAACAGTTTGAAAAGGTTCAATTGTACGAAATGAATTTCTAGGTCCCGGGATTTCTTACCATCAAGTTGGTAAAAAGCCTCGATTTATTGGCAATTGCTAGAATTATCTATGATCTATTTTGGAAATCCTTTTTTTGTTTAGACTGCTTTTTGTTTATGAGATGTCTGGAATTCCTTATTTATATCCCATGCAAAAGAAGAGAATCCAAGGCAAAGGCGAGAACAATCAAATTAAAATTTCTTCTTTTTCGGAGGGATTGCAGGTCTTCTTAATCGTCTATTCGGCACAAGAAAAAGCCTTTTTCTTGTGCCGATTCTTCTTGTATCAAAATAAGAATCCTTTTTCTTCCTAATTCGTCAAAGATTACTATTTCTTCTTTATTCGGGTCTGTCTCTTGGACCTCTTTTTCTTTTGCTTAGGTTTAGCCGAGGTAGTGGACAAACAGAGGGGAAGAAAATATGGCGGGGGAAAAATTTCTTGTGATTGTGAGCAAATTGCTTGGCTTGTTTAATTAAGTTCAACTTCAAATTTACAGAAATTTTGCAAAAAAAAAGTAAACTCTTCCATTGAAGGTTTTTTTATTTTTAGGCTAGTTGAATAGTTTTGATTAAGGTTTTATTAGTTTATTACTCGAAACTAAATCAAGGATTTTCAGGATACTTCCTTCGTGGAATAAGATATTGGATCCTCGAGTGATCTCTTTTTCTTGTTGCTTCATAAGAGTGAATCGAATAGATTCAATTCGCGTTATAAGAGTAAAATAAAAATTCCGCGGGTCCTTTCCGCTCTAATCAGATAAAGGGGGGTAAGGACCCGCTAAGCTCCTACTTTTTCATGTTTACAATCTGGTCCCTCCGATTACTATAGAGATGAACCCAATCCAGAATATGAACCATAAAAGAAAACACCTACTAAACCAATCACAGCAATACCAGCTACAGTACCTATCAGCCAAAGAGGAATTCTTCCAGTAGTATCGGCCATTTCCCCTACTTTCCTCCACATTTTATCAATTGGTCATGCTAGAGACAAAAACAGTCATGGGTAGTTATAAGGATGGTATCCTTCCAAATGGGATAAGAGAATTCTTATTAGTCTCTTTCTTTCTCTCAATTGAAGAAGTAATTGGAAAATAAAACAGCAAGTACAAAAATGAGTAATAAACCCCAGTATAGACTGGTACGATTCAATTCAACATTTTGTTCATTCGGGTTTGATTGTGTCATAGTTCTATAGTTGGAATTTGTTTTATCGTTGGATGAACTGCATTGCTGATATTGATCCCAAGAAAAAAACAGTAGGTACAGCTAGTCCGTGAATAGCCAGCCATCGCACTGTAAAAATAGGATAGGTTCGATCTATGGTCATTGAGGGCCTCCTAAAAGGATCTACTAAATTCATCGAGTTGTTCTAAAGAATCAAAACGGTCGGTTATTAACGGAATTCCTTGTCGGCTTTCCGTGAAATACTCGTTTGGCCTAGGACTTCCAAACACGTCATAAGCTAAACCCGTACTGACAAATAACCAACCCGCAATGAATAGGGAAGGTATAGTAATGCTATGAATAACCCAGTATCGAATACTGGTAATAATATCAGCAAAAGAACGTTCTCCCGTGCTTCCAGACATGCTGAACTCCCAAAATTTTTGTACATTCAAAAAAGGAATTGATTCCGTAAAAGATGGGATCGACCAGTAAATAGAAAATTACTGATATTTCATCCTTGTGAGATTGTCAATTTTGTACCAAAGGTGTATTTTGAGTATACCGAATTAGTATAGCTATCCTTCCTATGGCACAGCAATCTGGTTTTGCCTGGTTCCGAAACATAATTACTTTTTTATTTTTTTTTTGTCTATAGGTAAGCTATATGTTATTCAAGGCATCAATAGAAAACCCCATTTTTGTAGGTTCTACTTACTTTTCATTGGCTTCGGAATAATAGAGTAATTCGGAATAGCAGCCAAAATCTTGGGAAAATCTAAGTTAATGATCAATAGGTTTGGATAAATAATTTAGGAAGGATATTCTCATACTGACACAATACAAGGACAAGTATATGTGAAATCTATCCTTTCATAATTCGTAATTCATCCTTGTATTGTTTGTTGGATTAGGTCTAACTTTCTTGACCAAACTGCGAGCGCGGAACTTTACGAGATGAAATAGGGAAAGACAGAAGATAGAATAGAACTTAAAAGGATAATTGAAGTGACTCGTCTTCGAATCTACTTTGGTTGGAGTTCGAAAAAGGAATAAAAATAAAGTAAATTCAAGGAAGAGCTTTCTTTTTTTTTTTTTTTTAACAGCCCCTTGGCAGGTCGTGGAATGCTTTTGTTCTCCTCTTATTCCATATGGAATACAATCAGTTAAAATAAGAAGGAATAGGGGAATATTCGATCGTTCACTCCAAAAAGAGGGTCCTATTGAAAAAGAAATTATCCAAAATAGAAAGAAGTTTTTTTTTTCAAATTCAATTGTTTATTTATCTCTTATTCAAAAATTTCCCTGAAAATTGAATTTCTTTTTTTCATTCAATGGGGTTAGATGATCTAGTTCTTAATATTATTACTTTACTCAATTGACAAATTCCACAACAAATCTCTTGATTCGGAATTAGGGACTCATGTATCATCTGATGAATCCACTTTCTTTTACACTTCTGTATCTTACTCTATCTTGTTTTTTAGTATTATCTAAAATAACTGATGAATTATGAATTTTCCATAACTTAGGTAAATGCTTTACCAACATATGTAGTGTAGTAAAAAAAAATAAATGGAATTTAACTCTTTCATGCTTACTTTAACTAGTTATTTTGGTTTTCTACTGGCTGCTTTAACTATAACCCCAGCTCTATTTATTGGCTTGAACAAGATACGCCTTATTTGAATTGACTGAATAATTATAATTCAGAAAAGAAAAATCTTTCTTTGGGATTCCTGGCATTCTACGACTCTTTTCCAGACTAATTAGGAATTCTTTTCTTGGTCATTGAGATTCGTGGATAATTTAGAGTACTATTTAGGGATAGATCGTACCTCTTTTTTTATCCCCTCGAACAAATCGAAATGATTGAAGTTTTTCTATTTGGAATCGTCTTAGGCCTAATTCCTATTACTTTAGCGGGATTATTCGTGACTGCGTATTTGCAATACAGGCGTGGGGATCAGTTGGATCTTTGATTGAGTCATTTTTTTTTTTTGATTGACCTCCTCCAGACCAGAGAGGAGGTCAAATTGAAATTGGAGTTACAATTCAATTTTGTTAAGTTATTTTACTCTGCTTCGACATAAAATAGATGGAATCACGCTCTGTAGGATTTGAACCTACGACATCGGGTTTTGGAGACCCGCGTTCTACCGAACTGAACTAAGAGCGCTTTCATTCATTCAAAAAGAAAATCTTTTTCTATTCCTAATGTATCTCACGTACGTATAGTCTCCACAAATTCAAGTTATACCCACTTTACTTTAATTGATCTCGTCGCTACTGCCTATAAAGAAGAAAGAAGTAATAGGTAGGGATGACAGGATTTGAACCTGTGACATTTTGTACCCAAAACAAACGCGCTACCAAGCTGCGCTACATCCCTTTTCCAAATTAAATTGTTGTACAATGCCATTGTACACAATTCCTGTCTTCTTTTCCACATCATAATTTTCTTCTTCTTTCTTTCTCTATCTATATATAGAACCCTCGTGTCATTTCTTCTTTTTGGTCTCATATAATTAAGGAATTATATACATATAAAATCCAATATAATTTCGCCTATAAAAGAAGGATTACTTTTCCTTGGTAATATATAGGAAGAAGGGGTCATCTTTTTCTTTTTTAGGGATAGGAAAATTTCGTCGATATGGTTCATTTTATATATAGCATAACAATCTTGGGCAAGAGTTTATGATCATATATGTATTCCAACAAGGAAGGAGGATTTTCAATGCGGGATATAAAAACATATCTCTCTGTAGCACCCGTGCTAAGTACTCTATGGTTTGGTGCTTTAGCAGGTTTATTGATAGAAATTAATCGTTTATTCCCAGATGCTTTGTCATTCCCTTTTTTTTAATTCTAGTTATTGCTATGGGAGGGATAGATTTCTTCGTGATATGACAAAATTTGATCCTTTTCAATCTTTTTTTAGTATCGGAAGGAAAAAGAAAGAAAAGATGGATTGGGTTGAACCTCAGAGTCATTAAAAATTTGGTAAACCCCATTTTTGAAAATAGAAATTCAATTTAAAGGGGTACCCAAGCTAAATAAGGCCTCAGAAATCAGAGCATAGAAAAGGCGGGGCTGGCTAATTAAATGAAAGGATTTCGAACCAAAATCTTTGCTAATTCGACAAGGATTGTATTCTTTAATTATTTCTCTATTTTTTATTACTTAATTAAAGAATAAAAAAAAATTATTCTAATGAATTTTATTCTTCTTCTTCGGATTCAAAATAGAAGAATAAAAGAATAAGTAGAAGAATTAAGTTAAGTCAATCCAAAAAGAAAAGGAGGTTCATGGCCAAGGGAAAAGATGTTAGAATCAGAGTTATTTTGGAATGCATCAGTTGTGTTCGAAAAGGTGCCAATGAGGAATCGACGGGGATTTCTAGATATAGTACTCAAAAGAATCGCCACAATACACCCGGACAATTAGAATTCAAAAAATTTTGTCGTTATTGTCGCAAGCATACGACTCATCACGAAATAAAGAAATAGGAACATCGTGTGTTTGATCTTTCCAAACAACAGAAAGAGTAAGAACTTCATATTTAATATATAAAGAAAACATAGTATAGAATACAAAATACAAATCAACTCATCTGATTTCCGGTAGATATTATTTCATATGTATAGAGGGTATTCATATACTATAATATGAATCAAATAAGATATGGATCAAAGAAAAACTACTTCTTCTGGATCCTAAATTAATAAAATAAAGAAGTGAATTTTCAAATTTTCAAATTTTAAATAAGGAATAAATCATGTATACATCTAAACAACCTTTTCTTAAATCTAAGCAACCCTTTAGTAAATCCAAGCAAACTTTTAATAAATCCAAGCAACCCTTTCGTAAATCCAAGCAAACTTTTCGTAAATTCAAGCAACCTTTTCGTAAATCTAAACAACCTTTTCGTAGGCGTCCCCGGATTGGCCCGGGAGATCGAATTGATTATAGAAACATGAGTTTAATTAATAGATTTATTAGTGAACAAGGAAAAATATTATCGAGACGAATAAATAGATTAACCTTGAAACAACAACGATTAATTACTCTTGCTATAAAACAGGCTCGTATTTTATCTTTCTTACCGTTTCGTAACTATGAGAACGAAAAGCAATTTCAAGCCCAGTCAATTTCAATAATTACAGGTTCTAGACCCAGAAAAAATAGACATATTCCTCAATTAACGCAAAAGTACAATTCCAATCGAAACTTAAGAAACAACAACCAAAATTTAAGAAACAACAACCGGAACTTAAGTTCCGATTGTTGATGTTTTATTCGAATTCGAAAGGGCCAGACCTATATATATTATAAAGAAAGTAATCCAGCTCGTTGATTCCTACCACTTAATCTTAATTTATTGTATCTTCCCGGAGTTCCCTCTCCGGGAATTCATCTTTTATTATTCCAGTATATTACTTTATTTATACCTTTAATTGATGATCTTTATTTTATTGGAAATCGTG
Organism: Triticum urartu; assembly: GCF_056163025.1. Lineage (NCBI taxonomy): Eukaryota > Viridiplantae > Streptophyta > Magnoliopsida > Poales > Poaceae > Triticum > Triticum urartu. The sequence continues at coordinate 10,465 of NW_028260486.1, forward strand.
TAAAGATTATTTGGATTTGATACAGCTACTTGTGCAAGCATTTTACGATTAAGAATCAATTTCTTCTTGTACAGGTTGTGTATTAATTTACTATAACTATCGAATACTTTATATACCCGCGTTGCTGCGTTTATCCGAGTGATCCACAAACGACGAAAATCCCTCTTTTGCCTACCTCTATCTCGATGAGAGGAAACAAAAGCTCTTTTTACCTGTTGGGTAATCATTCGATTAAGTCTTAAATGAGCCCCTCTAAAGTTTGAGGCAAATGAACGCATTTTTGTTCGTCGTCTCCGGGCTATATATCCTCGCGGAACTCTGGTCATTGAATCAAATTAACCTTAATGAATAACTAATGATTTCTCTTCTTTTAGCCACCCTTTTTCTCATTAATAACAAAACTAATTATTCCGATATATAAAATATTAATTCCAATGGCTTTTGCTATAGTAACCTTCCCAACCACGATTTTTTATTCCACTCCGTTCAGTTATTTCTATACGAAATAACAAATTCATTCTAATAATACTAAAAAAAATAGTGGGTTCCATCGTTTCTATGGTTCCCTTTTAAACGGTGAGGCCCTCTCTATACACCGGAGCCCTTTCTTTCATCAAAAGGTATTGCGAACTTGTATAGTCCACATTCTTTGGCTCTACCTATCCATTATAGAGTAAATAGCTCTTTTCACAATAAGAGTTATCCATACAGTGACGGTATTTAATTATGAAAGTTGGCTAAGTAGCTGACCCTGTTAGTCCGTTCTTTTAAGATAAAGGAGCATAAGCCTTTTTCTTTTTATTACTATTTCCTCCGCTTAATGGATAACCATTTGCTACCAATGGGAGAATTGCTTCTTATTTCCAATTTAGATAATTGGATTTGCACCAAAGGAAACCATAAATTCCATATACCATAGAAATCTAGGATAGAGAAGCTATATCCTATTCATTGGTACTAATCATGGATACTTCAATTTTTTTTATATTTGTTTGAAGTCATGATCTGAACGAGTCGCACATACACCCTAGCACATGTTCCTCGACGCTGAGGGCATCCTTTAAGCGCGGCCGTTTTTCGAGCATTTCGTATTGGCTGTCTTGCGTTTCTAATAAGTTGTTTAACCGTCGGCATGTTGTATGTATATAGAAAAAAATGGATTGGTTTAGATCCATCTTAACCTGATGATTGCTCATCATGAAGTCTTTCTATTTTCTATTAAATCGAGGAAAACACGAATTTAGCTGTGAAATAACTTTACAAGAAATCCGGACACTACCAATCCTTAAACATTTCTGGAAACCACACTGGATCAGTATCGCAGTGCTTGTCAATCATTTCATCCCCTACAATATCGACAAGTCCATAAGCTTTGGCTTCGTCTGCTGACATAAAAACATCCCTTTCCATGTCTTCGGATACAACCCAAAAAGGCTTGCCTGTTCTTACTGCATAAACCCTTGTGATCATTTCGCGAACTTTGTGTAACTCTTCTACTTCTAGTAAAAATTCTGGTGTCCTTGCCCGATAATAAGCACTAGCAGGTTGGTGAAGCATAATCCTCGCGTGAGGGAATGCTATACGCTTGGTGGGTTCTCCTCCAAGCAGAATGAAGGACGCCATGGAGGCGGCTATTCCGAGGCATATTGTATATATATCTGGTGTCACCGTTTGCATCGTATCAAAAATAGCCATTCCTGAGATTAGCCACCCGCCTGGGGAGTTTATAAACAAAAAAATATCACTAATTCCATCTTCTATACTCAGATATACCATGAGACCTGTAATATGATTCGTGATCTCGCAACGAATCTCTTGACCTAAAAAAAGTGTCCTTTCTCGATACATAACATTTATAAGTCAACCCAAGTCGCTTCTTCATCTCCAGGAATCCGGTAAGGTACTTTTGGAACACCAATGGGCATATTAGATTAATATTATTAAATTTAAGTAAGAAAACCACACTTTAATATGGAAACGTAAGAATGGAACAGAAAGAAAGAATCCGCAGTTTATTGTCTTAATTTTTATTCTTATTCTATATGAATATTATAGATTCTATTAATACGTAGATTGAAAGGTTATACATATAAGGAATGTAAGACAGATTGAATAAAGAAAAGGGAATGGGTGATTTGAATGCTAAACAAAGAGGGGTAGCGATCTATTCTTCGTTTTTTCCAAATTGGCCAAGTTACCCATTGCATATTGGCACTTATCGAGTATAGAATAGATCTGCTTCTCTTTCTTCTTATGAACAGAATTGGCTTCTTATTTTTAATGGAATGAAATAAATATTCGCGCTTTCTGACACAGAATCCCCTAGAAGGGTTAGGTACATAGGATATGGATAGTCTTTTTCAATGCGATAAAATAAAGCGACATCGTGTCTATTTTTCTTTGCTAAAGGGGTATTTCCATGGGTTTGCCTTGGTATCGTGTTCATACTGTCGTATTGAATGATCCGGGTCGATTGCTTGCGGTGCATATAATGCACACAGCTCTAGTTTCTGGTTGGGCTGGCTCAATGGCTTTATACGAATTAGCAGTTTTTGATCCCTCTGATCCTGTTCTGGATCCAATGTGGAGACAAGGTATGTTCGTAATTCCCTTCATGACTCGTTTAGGAATAACGGATTCGTGGGGTGGTTGGAGTATTTCAGGAGGAACTGTAACAAATCCGGGTATTTGGAGTTATGAAGGTGTGGCAGGTACGCATATTGTGTTTTCTGGCTTGTGTTTCTTGGCAGCGATCTGGCATTGGGTATATTGGGACCTAGAAATATTCTCTGATGAGCGGACGGGAAAACCCTCTTTGGATTTGCCCAAGATCTTTGGAATTCATTTATTTCTTGCAGGGGTGGCTTGCTTTGGCTTTGGGGCATTTCATGTAACGGGTTTGTATGGTCCTGGGATATGGGTATCCGATCCTTATGGACTAACTGGAAAAGTACAAGCTGTAAATCCAGCGTGGGGTGCAGAAGGTTTTGATCCTTTTGTTCCGGGGGGAATAGCTTCTCATCATATTGCTGCGGGTACATTGGGTATATTAGCGGGCTTATTCCATCTTAGTGTCCGTCCGCCTCAACGTCTATATAAAGGATTACGTATGGGCAATATTGAAACTGTACTTTCCAGTAGTATCGCTGCTGTTTTTTTTGCAGCTTTCGTAGTTGCTGGAACTATGTGGTATGGGTCAGCAACGACCCCAATCGAATTATTTGGGCCTACTCGTTATCAGTGGGATCAGGGATACTTTCAGCAAGAAATATATCGAAGAGTTAGCAATGGTTTAGCCGAAAATCTTAGTTTATCAGAAGCTTGGTCTAAAATTCCCGAAAAATTAGCCTTTTATGATTATATTGGTAATAATCCGGCAAAAGGGGGATTATTCAGAGCAGGCTCAATGGACAATGGGGATGGAATAGCTGTTGGATGGTTAGGACATCCCGTCTTTAGAGATAAAGAAGGACGTGAGCTTTTTGTACGCCGTATGCCTACTTTTTTTGAAACATTTCCGGTTGTTTTGGTAGATGAGGAGGGAATTGTTAGAGCAGACGTTCCTTTTAGAAGAGCAGAATCCAAATATAGTGTTGAACAAGTAGGTGTAACGGTGGAGTTCTATGGTGGCGAACTTAATGGAGTAAGTTATTCTGATCCTGCTACTGTAAAAAAATATGCGAGGCGTTCTCAATTAGGGGAAATTTTTGAATTAGACCGGGCTACTTTGAAATCTGATGGTGTTTTTCGCAGCAGTCCAAGGGGTTGGTTCACTTTTGGTCATGCTACCTTTGCTTTGCTCTTCTTTTTCGGACACATTTGGCATGGCGCTAGAACATTGTTCCGAGATGTTTTTGCTGGTATTGATCCAGATTTGGATGCTCAAGTGGAATTTGGAACATTCCAAAAAGTGGGAGATCCAACTACAAGGAAACAGGCAGTTTGATACACATTGTTATAGTATCTTTCACCTCTCTTTTTTGATTTGACATGGGAAACATCTCCCATCCTTTCTTTGACTCTTTTTCTTTCTTTATATGGGAAATTATCCCAAATGACAAATGAATAGGTGTGGAAGTTATAATTGTAAATAAACCAGGATCGAATCTATGGAAGCATTGGTTTATACGTTCCTTTTAGTTTCGACTTTAGGGATAATTTTTTTCGCTATCTTCTTCCGAGAACCACCTAAGGTTCCACCAACTCCAACTAAAAGAATAAAATAATTTCATTTAAGTAAGAAGTCCCCCTATCTGGGAGACTTCTTACTTAAATTAGTCTCCGTGTTCTTCGAATGGATCTCTTAATTGTTGAGAGGGTTGCCCAAACGCGGTATATAAGGCATACCCAGTAAAGCTTACAAGTAAACCAGATATGGAGATGGCGACTAAAGTTGCTGTTTCCATTTTTATAGAATTTCAAGATTACAATGGATCTACGAAAAGATCGTGTATTTACAACTACAACGGAATAGTATACAAAGTCAACACCAATGATTAAATAGAATTTATGGCTACACAAACCGTTGAAGATAGTTCTAAACCTAGGCCAAAACGAACTGGTGCAGGTAGTTTACTGAAACCCTTGAATTCGGAATATGGGAAAGTCGCCCCGGGTTGGGGGACTACTCCTTTTATGGGGATCGCAATGGCTTTATTCGCTATATTCCTATCTATCATTTTAGAAATTTATAATTCTTCCGTTTTACTGGACGGAATTTTAACCAATTAGGTTTCTACTAACTAAAACTAGGAAGTCAGAGTTTTTCCATCCAAAAAAGCCTTTCTAGTTTAAGATCTACATTTCTAGATATTATGGTAGTTCGACCGCGGAATTTTTTTGTTTCGGTATCTCTGGAATATGAGTGTGTGACTTGTTAGAATTGATCCTATTGATAATACATAGAAAGGGCCTGTTATCTCTATCAAGATGATTCTAATTCGTCAGATATTATTTATTCTAGTATCTGGAACACGAAATAGATAGAGTGGATCAAAAAAAAATGGAACTATGATTCATACTCACTATTAAGACCTCGCAACCAGACTGAAAAATTCAAGTAGTTCTTAAATAAAAATAAAAAAGAAATTTTCTTCCTTCCAATTTTGTTTGCCCAAAAGACAACTTTTTTTCTCTCGATTTTGTCGAGTCATTACACTGATTCAATAAATGATTATCAAGCGGTTCTTATTCGAAGAACCCTTGCCTTTTGTTTAGCTTGAGACTAAATCATCGTGGCTCTAGTATGAATCTAAGGTTTTAATTGAACTGATTCATAGGATCTCAACAAGATAATTTCTATATTACGCATAAAAAAACAAATCCTTTATAGGGAAGAGAAAAGTCAAGAAGCCTCTAATGACCAACATAAGGGAAAGGAAGAAAGAAAGACGCGCCAACTTGAGATTTTTTGGCATTATCATCACAAAGAAGATATTCCGGATTTTTCTTATTTGATATCTTCAAGGCAAATCGACCCAATTCAGTGGCTGATGAAGTTTTGAACCTTTTTTCTAATATTCGTTGAAAATTTTTGTGTTTCTGCTTGAGCCGTACGAGATGAAATTTTCATATACGGCTCTTAGAGGGGGACTCGGGTTAGTTACCTATCTCAATAAAGTATATGATTGGTTTGAGGAACGTCTTGAGATTCAGGCAATTGCAGATGATATAACTAGTAAATATGTTCCTCCCCATGTCAACATATTTTATTGTTTAGGGGGAATTACACTTACTTGTTTTCTAGTACAAGTCGCTACCGGTTTTGCTATGACTTTTTACTACCGACCAACCGTTACAGAGGCTTTTTCCTCGGTTCAATACATAATGACCGAGGCCAACTTTGGTTGGTTAATCCGATCAGTTCATCGATGGTCAGCAAGTATGATGGTTTTAATGATGATCCTGCATGTATTTCGTGTGTATCTCACAGGGGGATTTAAAAAACCCCGCGAATTAACTTGGGTCACAGGTGTGGTTTTGGCTGTTTTGACTGCATCATTTGGTGTAACTGGTTATTCTTTGCCTTGGGATCAAATTGGCTATTGGGCAGTCAAAATTGTGACAGGTGTACCTGACGCCATTCCGGTAATAGGATCGCCTTTAGTGGAGTTATTACGCGGAAGTGCTAGTGTGGGCCAATCCACTTTGACTCGTTTTTATAGTTTACATACCTTTGTACTGCCTCTGCTTACTGCCGTATTTATGTTAATGCACTTTCCAATGATACGTAAGCAAGGTATTTCGGGTCCTTTATAGGGAAGGCATATCATAGAGAATTATAATTATCATATATCATATCGGGTAGGTTTTGGTATTTCATTGCTACAAGCATGGGTTATTGTAAAATAACACATGTCATTTGGATACTTCTCTTCAACTCCAAAGTATTTTTATACAATACAAATAGTTGAAGTTAATTTTACGAAAGAAAAAAGGCGGATTATGGGAGTGTGTGACTTGAATTATTGATTTGGCCATGCAGATAAAGAATTGGATCTGCCACATTAGAATTCACAACCAAAGGTGTCTCCGCATCCAATCAACATGTAAGTCCCCTACCTAGGAAGGATAGGCTGGTTCACTTGAGGAGAATATCTTCTATGATCATACCGCAACCATGTCATCCATGAACAGGCTCCGTAAGATCCCATAGAGTAGAAATGGAATAAGTCATGTGACATGATCCAGTTCTCTATTTATTACACTTACCTTTTTATTATAGTATGGAAATGCATTCATTTTCTTTGCATCGATTGTGATCCGCAATACTATCGGAGTAAAAGAAGGGATCTAAGGAAGAATGTAGGCTAAACTTTTTGATTTTTTATTAGTAACAAGTAAATATTTTGTTTGGAGGTAAGAAACTTGCGATATTGAGGGGATAAATACCAACTAATCAAGAGACATGAGACAATCCACAAAGCAATTGATCATGATCAAATTTGTAAGCCCACTTGGATATTGAGCATTTACCCATAAGAATAGGATTATTTTCAATGAGTAGTTGTAGGTGCAACTTCGGAAAAGAGAATCTGATAAAGCTTTTCTTGCCTAGAGTCATTGAGTCATTATAAACCTTAATTCTATTAAGGATCTTCCGCGGTCTTATTTCTTTCACTCTTGCTCGAGCCGGATGATGATAAATTCTCATGTCCGGTTCCTTTGGGGGATGGATCCTAAAGAGTTCACCTATCCCAATAACAAAGAAACCAGACTTAAATGATCCTGTATTAAGAGCTAAATTAGCTAAAGGGATGGGACATAATTATTACGGGGAACCCGCATGGCCCAACGATCTTTTATATATTTTTCCAGTAGTAATTCTAGGTACTATTGCATGTAATGTAGGTTTAGCGGTTCTCGAGCCATCAATGATTGGTGAACCGGCAGATCCGTTTGCAACTCCTCTGGAAATATTACCCGAGTGGTACTTCTTTCCCGTGTTTCAAATACTCCGTACGGTACCCAATAAGTTATTGGGCGTTCTTTTAATGGTTTCTGTGCCAACAGGCTTATTGACAGTACCTTTTCTAGAGAATGTCAATAAATTCCAAAATCCATTTCGCCGCCCAGTAGCTACGACCGTTTTTTTAATCGGTACTGTAGTAGCTCTTTGGTTAGGTATTGGAGCAACATTACCCATTGATAAATCATTAACTTTAGGTCTTTTTTAGATATTTTTTGATTCATTCAACCGTGAAGTACCATAGGTATCTAGGAAATAGTTACTTCCAAGTGAATCTTCCCTAGATACCTAAAATCCATTTTATTATGATCCATTTCGCGAAAATATAGATTGTACCAAAGATGCTAAATTGTTTTCTTTTTATTCTAACTCGAAAAAGAAGAAGAAAAAAAATTGCAATGGATTTAAAACGAGAGTTTATTCTTAAGTAAATCAATTGGGAGATGCTTCTCTAGAGTGTCCCATATATGTTTTCTATCTTCCATACGAAAACTGTCAATTCTCAGAAGATCTTCTTCAGTCTTACTCAAAAGGTCCAATAGTGTATGTATATTGGCCCTTTTTAGACAATTATACGTTCTAGAAGTCAATTCTAATTGATCAATAAAAATACAATTCAATGGAATTCCTTTTTTGTTTTTCTTTAGATTAGTTAATCTTTTTTGAAAAGTAAAAAGGGGTGGAGTAAACCTGTTTTTATTTTCTTCGAAACTAGCGCCCTCTTCCTCCGCGTGTAGAAAAGGAAGAAATAAATCAATCAAATTACGAGAAGCCTCATAAAGTGCTTCCTTAGGGGTTAAACTTCCATTAGTCCATATTTCTAGAAAAAGTATCTCGTGTTTTTCATTTCCATTCCCACAAGAAAAAATACTATAATTCACATTTCGAACAGGCATGGATACAGCATCTATAGGATAACTTCCATCTTGATAGTTCTTTCTGAGTTCTGTCTGATATCCACGATCTCTCTTGATCTGTAAATCAATACAGAAATCAATGGGCTCTGTCAAGTTAGCTATAGGTTGTGCCGTATCAACGATTTCTACGGAAGGCGGTAAGATGATATCTTGAGCAGTTATGTATCTAGGACCTTTGACGCAAATGGATGCGTCTCTAACTCCATAGAGATTACTTCTCAATACAATTTCTTTCAAATTTAGTAAAATTTCTTGTACGGATTCTTCAATACCTGCTATTGTAGAATACTCGTGCGGCACGCTCCCAAATTTTGCACGTGTGATACATGTTCCTTCTATTTCTCCAAGTAAAGCTCTTCGCAAGGCAATACCGACGGTGTCCGCTTGACCTTTTCTAAGCGGGGACAGAATGAAACGACCATAATAAAGGCGCTTACTATCTACTCTTGATTCAACACACTTCCACTGTAGTGTTTGAGTGGATCCTGCTACCTCCTCTCGAACCATAATAGACTAGTATTATTATTTTATCATTGAATCGTTTATTTCTCTTGAAATGAAAGTTGAAAGCGGGTTAATTCTTTTACAGACGTCTTTTTTTAGGCGGTCGACATCCATTATGCGGCATAGGTGTTACATCGCGTATACAACTTAATCGCACACCACTTTTAGCAATGGCTCGTAATGCGGCATCTCTTCCACTACCAGCGCCCTTTACCATAACTTCTGCTCGTTGCAAACCTACTGTACGAATAGCATCTACTGCTGTTCTTTGACCAGCATAGGGTGATGCTTTTCTTGAGCTTTTGAATCCACAAGTACCGGCCGAGGACCAAAAAACCACCCGACCTTGTGGGTCTGTAACAGTTATAATGGTATTGTTGAAACTAGCTTGAACATGAATAACCCCTTTTGTTATTCTACGTGCACTCTTCCGTAAACTAAAACGTGCATTCCTACGTAAACCAATACGCACTTTCTTACGTGAACCAATTTTTGGTATAGCTTTTGCCATATTTTATTATCTCATAAATATGAGTTAGAAATAAAAAAAAGAAAAAAAGATACAAAGATATCCGTTTCAGGGTAAAATAAACCCTTTACTTTAATTATTTTAAATGAAATTATTTTATTTGGAATTGGAACATTTCCGCGGGTACTTTTTTTTACTTTTTAGAAAGTAAAGTTCTTTTTCGAAAGATTACCCCTGTCTTTGTTTATGCTTCGGATTAGAGCAAATGACTCTAATTCGTCCACGCCTACGAATCAGTCGACATTTTGTACAAATTTTACGAACGGAAGCTCTTATTTTCATATTTCCGTATCCTTTTTTAAACTATGAATCTAATCTTTTGGAAAAAATAAGTCTCTTCGCTTGAATTTTAGAACTTAGAATTTATTACCCTAGAAAAAAAAAGAAAAACCTAATCCTTTGAATCTTTGGTATCCTTCAAATCTTCGCTATCCTTCAAATCTTCGCTATCCTTCGAGTCTTCGATACGCTTCGAATCCTTATGGGGAAGTCTATAAATTATACGTCCCTTGCTTGAATCATAACGACTTACTTCAATTTTGACCCTATCCCCCATCAGTATTCGTATAGAACTAGACCGTATCTTTCCTGAAATATAGCCTAGGATGATGGTGTCATTCTCTAGCCGAACGCGGAACATTCCATTGGGTAGGGCTTCCGTAACTAAACCTTCGAAAGTTACTTTTGCTTCTCTCGGGTTTTTTTTTTCTCTCCTATTTTTTTTTTCTGTCATATTTTTTTTCTCCTATTTTTCTATTTTTATTTTAAAAATAGGAAGGGCGAGATAGAATTCGAGCACTATAGGCGGGGCGATTACCATATATAACATAAGACTTCTCCCCCAATTCTGTTTAGTCGAGCTTCTCGATCTGTCATTATTCCTCGAGAAGTAGAAAGAATAGCAATTCCCATTCCACCCAAAACTTTAGGAATTCCTTGATAGTTGGTATAAATTCGTAAGCCGGGTCGGCTGATACGCTTTAAAAAGGTTCTTGTTCTATATATTCCTTTTATAGTCTTTCTCTTTTGATGTCGCAAAGTTGAAACCAAGAAATATCTGTTACGTTCCTGATGTTTCCGAACACTTTCAATAAAACCCTCTCGTAGAAGTATTTTAACAATGTTTTCGGTAATATTTGTAGATACTACTCGAACTGTTCCTTTTTTATTCATGTCCGCATTTCTTATAGAGGTTAGTAAATCAGCAATAGTGTCCTTGCCCATAAGACTCTAATTCTAGGTTCCTCCTAATTTTTCTATAATCAACATGTTTTCTTTTTTTTTTTTTCATTTTGGATTTTAAAACATATACGTAAAACACAATCTACTAAATTAATTCTTTGGTCTCAATTTCGCCTACTAGTATTTATAATACTTCAGGAGCTAATGAAACTATTTTGGTAAAATTCAATTCTCTCAATTCCTCGGCAATCGCGCCAAAAACTCGAGTTCCTTTTGGATTGCCTTTTTGATCAATTATAACCGCAGCATTGTCATCATAGCGGATTATTATACCGTCTTCGCATTTGAACTCTTTACATGTACGTACAATTACAGCTCGAATTACTTCGGATCTTTCTAGAGGCATTTGGGGCAATGCGTCTTTGATTACAGCAACAATAACATCACCAATACGAGCATATCGCTGATTACCAGCAGCTCCTATGACTCGAATACACATCAATTTTCGAGCTCCACTATTATCTGCTACATTTAAAAGGGTCTGAGGTTGAATCATATTATTTTGATTTCAATTTGTTATTTCAATGCAAAAGGATGAAAGAAATATTGTCTTTCCAGAAAGAAAAACCGAGCATTTTTTTTTATCTTCCATACCCCTTTTAGGGTTCTATATCTCTAATCGAATAAATTGACTTCGTATGGGCATTTTACTGGCAGCTATGGAGATAGCTGCTCTAGCTACAGTTTCAGATACTCCCCCCATTTCATAAAGTATACGACCAGGTTTAACAACGGATACCCAATATTCGGGGGACCCCTTTCCCGAGCCCATACGTGTTTCCGTGGGTCTTAGTGTAACCGGTTTGTCGGGAAATATACGTACCCATATTTTTCCACCACGACGTGCATATCGTGTTATTGCTCTTCGTCCTGCTTCTATCTGTCTCGCCGTGATCCAAGCGGGTTCAAGTGCTTGAAGAGCATATCTACCAAAACAAATACGATTGCCTCGGCAGGATTTTCCTTTCATTCTTCCTCTATGTTGTTTGCGAAATCTGGTTCTTTTGGGGTTATAGTCGATGGTTCTCTTTCTTAGTTCCATCTCTACTGCAAAACTGGACATGAGAGTTTCTTCTCATCCAGCTCCTCGCGAATGGAATCAGAAAGCATGTAAATTTCTCTAATTCATAATATTCCAAAATATTACGGTACGGATAGATACACATTAATAGATAATAGAAAAAGTTCGGTTTTTTTTATATTGAATTTGTTAAAACAGAAAAATATAATATATAGTCAAAAAAGAAGATCTAGAATATATCCAGATGTGTGTGTATATTTATCTAAATTCTATATTTATAGATAATGTAATCCTTCTTAAAAAAATCCTTATTTTTACTCTTATTGAATCGCGGTAAAGTATTCTAATTCAATAAGAATTTCGCGGGCGAATATTTACTCTTTCCTGTCTTATTTGTTAATTTATAAACTTACCAAATAAGACAATTTTTTTGGTTTGTTCCGCCATCCCACCCAATGAAGTGTTAGGATTCTTTTCAATAAAATCCTATGGAATCATAGGTTCTGTCGTTCCCACTGCTTCTCCTTGAATGGTTAGGTCTGAATCCCGCAACGGAGCTTCCAAAAAATTTCTTTCCGAGTTAATTTTCTCAGTTTTATTAACCCGGGCGGCTCTTTATTATTGCTTTAAATTTGTAGTTCTTGTTTCAAGTTACAATTTTTAATTCTCTATTATTTTTATTATATTGATGCTTTATCACATTGCCTTTTATGATGTAATTCATAGACCATACATAGTGGAATCCTATATCTTATTTATTTCCTCTTCCTTCTTTCTATCATCCCTCCCTTTATCCACATCCCTTTAGTTTTGCTTCACAACCTAGAATCCCTTTTCTTTTTTAGAGAAAAAATTGCAGTTGCTACAACTATATGACACATCTACTCATTTATGTTATGATAGAGGTATTTATTCATATAGTGACTGTTTCTTAGTTAGGATCTCGACAATACGAAGCAATAGGTTGGTTATTAGTTAATTTTCTATAATTACTAAGTTTTTTTCTTAAAAAAAAGAAAAAAATAACGAGTCACACACTAAGCATAGCAATTATATTAAATGATTTATCAATTTTCATTAAATCTTATAGAAAGAGGTATAATTTCTTCTTTTGCAGGGATTTCAGGAAAAAAGTCTCTTGTCATTTTTTATTCTATCAATGGACAGAATCCGAAGACAAGATTACTTATTCTTCGTCTACGAATATCCAAATTTTTACACCTAATACTCCATAGATAGTCCGAATTGGATAGCAGCAATAATCAATTTTAGCGCGAATTGTTTGGAGGGGAAGTCTACCCTTTTTAATAGATTCGGCGCGTGCAATTTCTTTTCCTCCGAGACGACCCGCAATTTTTACTTTTACTCCCCTTATATCTGCTTTTTTAGTTAATTCAATGGCTTTTTTCATTGCCTTTCGGAATGAAACTCTATTTTTTAATTGGAAAGCTATATATTCTGCAAGAATGTTAGGCTGTCTATAAGGTTCTTTAACTTTTTCGATAGAAATATTAAATCTCTGGTTTACAGAGTTAATTTCCTTTTGTAGATCTTTCTCTAATTCTTCGATTGCTCCTTTTTTCTTTAATAAATTTGGGAATCCAATATGGATTATGACGTGGATCGTATCGATTTCTTTTTGGATTTCTATATGTGTAATTACTTCGGAACTTGAACCTGAGTCCATTTTTCTATTATGTGTAATTACTTCGGAACTTGAGTCTGATTCTATTTTTCTATTCGAGCCCTTTTTCCTATTCTTTTGTATATAGTTCTTGATACAATCCCTTATTTTTTTATCTTCCTGTAGACCTTCAGAATAATTTTTTGGTTGTGCGAACCAAAAGGAATGGTGTTTTTGGGTTGTACCAAGTCTGAAACCGAGTGGATTTATTTTTTGTCCCATATTTTTCTATTCTATATTTTTTTTACTGGGAATCGAAATCTTAGATGGATCTAAAGGTTATTTAGATTTCTTTACTATATTTAGTACAATTGTTATATGACACATGCTTTTTTTTATGGGGAAACTACGTCCTCGAGCTCGAGGTCTGAATTTCTTCATAATAGTACTCCTACTGACTTCGGCTTTAGTAATAAATAAATTCGCTTTGTCGAAATCCCTATAATGAGTAGCATTTGCGGCTGCCGAATAAACCAACTTTAAGATGGGATAAGATGCTCGATAGGGCATGAGGTTCAGTATCATAACAGTTTCCTCGTAGTAACGCCAGCGAATCTCGTCAAGAACTCTTTGTGCTTTGAAAACAGACATAGGGATACGTTTTTGTGCTTTGAAAACTCTCTCGAACTTAAGTAGACGATCGGTTGGAACTTTCCTTGCGAGTTTCCTTAGCCCACTTTTCTTCTTCTTTATCCTAGGGATATACTTTACTAGTTTGAAACTTGTCATAAATAAGGTTATTCCCCGCCTACCTTTACTTTATTTTGAATCTTTTTTTCTTCTTAATCTTTCTATTCAGAATTCAGTTAACGACGAGATTTAGTATCCTTTCTTGCATTTTCATAACTCGTGAAATGCCGAGTAGGCACGAATTCCCCCAATTTGCGACCTACCATAGGATTTGTTATGTAAATAGGTATATGTTCCTTTCCATTATGAATCGCGATTGTATGGCCAACCATTGTGGGTAGAATGCTAGATGCCCGGGACCACGTTACTATTGTTTCTTTCTCCTCCTTCATATTGACCTTTTCTATCTTTGCCAATAAATGATGAGCTACAAAAGGATTCGTTTTTTTTCGTGTCACAGCTGATTACTCCTTTTTTCCTTTTTAAAGAGTGGCATTCTATGTCCAATATCTCGATCGAAGTACGGAGGTCAGAATAAATAGAATAATGATCAATGGAAAAAAGAAAAAAATCCTTTAGCTGGATAAGGGGCGGATGTAGCCAAGTGGATCAAGGCAGTGGATTGTGAATCCACCATGCGCGGGTTCAATTCCCGTCGTTCGCCCATCGCATTATTGCAAATTCCAAAAATGCAATTTTCCATATTCCTAGTTACGTATTTACTTACGGCGACGAAGAATAAAACTATCGCTATATTTTTTCCTTTTCCTAGTTCTTCTTCCAAGCGCAGGATAACCCCAAGGGGTTGTGGGTTTTTTTCTACCAATGGGAGCTTTCCCTTCACCGCCCCCATGGGGGTGGTCCACAGGGTTCATAACTACCCCTCTTACTACGGGGCGTTTACCTAGCCAACACTTAGATCCGGCTCTACCCAAACTTTTTTGGTTCACCCCAACATTACCCACTTGTCCGACTGTTGCTAAGCAGTTTTGGGATACTAAACGGACCTCCCCAGATGGTAATCTTAAAGTGGCCGATTTACCCTCTTTTGCAATGAGTTTCGCTACAGCACCTGCTGCTCTAGCTAATTGCCCACCCCTTCCACGTGTGATTTCTATGTTATGCATGGCCGTGCCTAAGGGCATATCGGTTGAAGTAGATTCTTCTTTTCTCTCAAAAAACCCCTTCCCAAACTGTACAAGCTTCTTCCAAAGCATACGGCTTTCTAGATGTATATGACGATCTCTAGACAGATGGATCTTATATGAATCATATGATGAAGTACCACATGAGTGGATATATAGGAAAGGAATCCAAATCTGCCGAATCGCTCATGTTATGATCTTCTACATCCTAGGTCTCTGCGTTCCGTCATCTGGCTTATGTTCTTCATGTAGCATTCAGATCGAATGACTCTATGAAATTACGTCGATACTTCCACATATTATGGGTAACGTAGGAGACATCCCTATTTTCCCCCGGGGGTCTTAATTACCACTGCTTAGCTTTCAATTTGCCTCTGACCATCAAATTAAATGTGAATAACCCGTCCTCCTCTCTTTGAAACAAGGGGCGCTTCCGGTTCTGTGCGTGCTTCAAACAATTTTGTCTTCTCCATATGTACCATATCTCTAGAGCCAATAATTTTCTATGAGGAACTACTGAACTCAATCACTTGCTGCCGTTACTCAACAGTTTTCTGTTGAGGTCTATCCCGTAGAGGTAGTCAAATTGGATCAGTGATCGATTTCTAGGTTTCGTCGTAAACCTAATTGGTTACTTCCAATTACGTAAATCAATAGTTCAAACCGCACTCAAAGGTAGGGCATTTCCCATTGATATAGGAACTTTTGTACCAGAAACAATAGTATCTCCAATTATAGCCCCTCTGGGATGTAAAATATATCTCTTCTCACCATCCCCATAGTGTATGAGACAAATGTATGCATTTCGATTAGGGTCGTATTCTATGGTTACGATTCTACCAGATATGTCTTTTTGATTCCGTCGAAAATCTATTTTACGGTATAGGCGCTTATGACCTCCCCCTCTATGCCTTGCGGTAATGATTCCTCTGGAATTACGACCTTTACCACAACGGTGCCGTCCATGGATCAAATTATTTCGTGGATTGGATTTCACTTGCCTGTCTACGGTTCCCTTGCGTGTGCTCGGGATAGGTGTTTTGTATAAATGTTTCGCCGTATTATTAAGTATTCTCCTTTAGTTTTTTTCTCTATCTAGAAGTGGAATAGAATAACCCGGTTGAAGGGTAATGATCATACGTCTGTAATGCATTGTATGGCCCAGAATAGGTCCTATTCTTCTACCTTTTCCAGGTAGTCGATGGCTATTCACAGCTACCACCTTAACACCAAAGAAGAGTTCGACCCAATGCTTTATTTCTGTCTTAGTGAATCCCGATTCGACATTAAAAGTATATTGATTCTTTCCCAATAAACGAAGACTTTTTTCTGTAAATACTGCGTATTTGATTCCATCCATAAATCGACTTTCCCTCCTATGCTCTGAGTTCCAGTATCGATAAGAATTCGAGTTCTTATTGTTCTTATGTTATGGTATGAATATACCATACCAATTCGTTATGTATGGATGATGGATGAGATTCCATGGATAGAGAGCCAGTTCCAATAGACTTATGGAATGTTCCCGTTCGTGTGCATCCAGCAGGAATTGAACCCGCAAATTTACCAATTATGAGTTGGGCGCTTTAACCATTCAGCCATGGATGCTTAACAGGGATCATCGTACATCGTAAATAACCAATTTTCATATAGAAAGACATATCATAGAAAAATGAAATCGAAAATATTCCGAGATGGCAAATATTCGGAGATGACTATGAAAACACCTCTCTGGATCCTCGAATTGAAAGAGAGATTGAGAGGGATCAAGAATCCTAATTCTCGCTATTTGGAATGGATCCAATTCTATTGAGTCTGACTCATAGTGATCATTTCTCTTTAGCAAAGAATGACCTTGGTTATCAAAGGATTGAACAACCGGGATCCATTTACTTA
>NW_028260487.1:0-17500 GCF_056163025.1 Triticum urartu
TGAGAACAAGGGGGGATTCGACCTCCTAGAGTTCAACTCCCGCTCTCAACCCATGAACAATATGAGTCCGAAGCTTCTTTCGTAACTCCCATAATTTCTTCGTAGTGGCTCCGTTCCATGCCTCATTTCATAGGGAAGCCCAAAGTGGCTCTATTTCATTCTATTTCACTTCCTAGCACTTCCTATCATTTAATATCCATCCCTTTGGTCTTATTGACATAAGAGATGTCATTTATAGTCTATCTCTTTCTATATATGGAAAGTCAAGAATTCTCATCGAAACATCGAGAAATTGTGCATATAGAAAACTCTAAAGAAAGAAAAAAAGGAGACCCATGCCATGATTTTCAAATCTTTTCTATTTAGTAGTCTAAGTTTCTCGATGAGGATAATTAATTCGGTCGTTGTGGTCGACTCTATTATGGATTTCTGACTACATTCTCCATAGGTCCCTCTTAGATCTTCTTTCTCCAATCTTGGATTAGGGAAGAAGGAGATATTCGCGACTACTGGCGATTTCATTATGGGGCAGCTCATGATCTTCATATCGATCTATTATCCACCTCTGTATCTATTCTTTCTTAGCTAAACAGGTGGAAGATCTATCCAATTTGGTTATATTATATCATGGACTCGAAAAACGGATCTGAATTTGACTGAAATGCACGATCTTCACAGGTATCACTTTTCACGATACCTAAAAGGTGGAATAGCGATTTTCGAACCATTTCCTATAAGAGAATGGTTTCCATTACTTTGAGAAATGGATTCTTATATCAAACTATAGCTATTGCATTAAAGAAGAAAAGAAACTAATAGAAGTCGAAGACGCGGAATGATAGTGAATAGAGAGAAAGATTCTTCTGATTTTCTTGTTTCTATCTACTAGACGCCGTAGAGAATTGAGAATTTTCATGTCTTTCAATTCTCGTACTCGTAATTGGAAAGTTATGGAAGGAGACCCATCATTTTGCAATGAAAACAACATATAAAACTCTGGACAATTTCGAAATCAGGCCAAGCGTCTTAATACATATGCAAAAAAATTCATTATTGGCCCACCATTGGATTAGAAGATTTAGCTTGTATGAATCGCTATTGGTTTGATACGAATAATGACAATCGTTTCAGTATGTTAAGGATACAGATGTATCCACAATTCATTTAGAGTTACTTAATAGTCTATTTCTTATACCATATCTCTATCCCGTGAAATTCTCGAGCCAAAAGATGGATGCATATGCTGTGTTTCATTTTGCTAAATGATATCAATTAAATGGTGTATCAATTCCATAAATTGCATATAGCAATAAATAAATCAGCAAAATTCTTTCTAATATTTTAGATAGAAGAAACATTTCTTCTATCTAAAATATTAGAAAGAATGTACCCTTCTATCCAAATCCAATTTGCATCGATAAAATAAATCCAAATTCCAGTAGTAGATGAATAATTGCAAATTTGTGTGTGTACGAGATTAGAATAACTTCAAAATAACTGACATAATTTTGTATTTTTCCTGATCAGAAAAATACATGAAAAAGAAAGGAGGTAGAAAAATTTTTGGATTTATGGTTAAAGAAGAAAAAGAAGAAAACAGGGGTTCTGTTGAATTTCAAGTATTCAGTTTCACCAATAAGATACGGAGACTTGCTTCACATTTGGAATTACACAAAAAAGATTTTTCATCGGAAAGAGGTCTACGAAGACTTTTGGGAAAACGTCGACGTTTGCTGGCTTATTTGGCAAAGAAAAATAGAGTACGTTATAAGAAATTAATCGGTCAGTTGAATATTCGGGAGCAGTAATTTAATCGTTCAAATTTTTTTCTTGTTTTATTATTTTTTTAGTAGTCTTATAGTAGTCTTAGATTTTTCATTTTGATGAGCCTCGCTTTGAGGAATTCATGGAATAATCCATTTTCATGGAATAATGAATTAAGGAAGAAAGGATATGAGTCTACCGCTTACAAGAAAAGATCTCATGATAGTCAATATGGGCCCTCAACACCCATCAATGCATGGTGTTCTTCGACTGATCGTTACTCTCGATGGTGAGGATGTTATTGATTGTGAACCCATATTAGGGTATTTACACAGAGGAATGGAAAAAATCGCGGAAAACCGAACTATTATACAATACTTACCTTATGTAACAAGGTGGGATTATTTAGCTACTATGTTTACAGAAGCAATAACAGTAAATGCACCAGAATTCTTGGAGAATATTCAAATACCACAAAGAGCCAGCTATATTAGGGTAATTATGTTAGAATTAAGCCGGATAGCTTCTCACTTGCTATGGCTTGGACCTTTTATGGCGGATCTCGGCGCACAGACTCCTTTTTTCTATATTTTTAGAGAGAGAGAATTAATATATGATCTATTTGAAGCTGCTACAGGTATGCGAATGATGCACAATTACTTTCGCATCGGAGGAGTAGCCGCCGATCTACCTTATGGATGGATCGATAAATGTTTAGATTTCTGTGATTATTTTTTACGCGGAGTTGTTGAATATCAACAACTTATTACACAGAATCCAATTTTTTTAGAGCGAGTTGAAGGAGTAGGTTTTATTAGCGGAGAAGAAGCAGTAAATTGGGGCTTATCGGGACCGATGTTACGAGCTTCTGGAATACAATGGGATCTTCGTAAAGTAGATCCTTATGAGTCTTACAACCAATTTGATTGGAAAGTCCAATGGCAAAAAGAAGGGGATTCGTTAGCTCGCTATTTAGTACGAATTGGTGAAATGAGGGAATCCATCAAAATAATTCAACAAGCTGTAGAAAAAATTCCTGGAGGACCTTATGAAAATTTAGAAGTCCGACGCTTTAAGAAAGAAAATAATTCTGAATGGAATGATTTTGAGTATAAATTTCTTGGTAAAAAACCTTCGCCCAATTTTGAATTGTCAAGACAAGAGCTTTATGTAAGAGTAGAAGCCCCAAAAGGTGAATTAGGGATTTATCTAGTAGGAGATGATAGCCTTTTCCCCTGGAGATGGAAAATCCGTCCACCCGGGTTTATTAATTTGCAAATTCTTCCTCAGCTAGTTAAAAAAATGAAATTGGCTGATATCATGACGATATTAGGTAGTATAGATATCATTATGGGGGAAGTTGATCGTTGAAATGATAATAGATAGGGTAGAGGTAGAAACTATCAATTCTTTTTCGAAATTGGAATTATTAAAAGAAGTCTATGGACTGATATCGATTCTACCCATTTTGACCCTCCTTTTGGGAATAACAATAGAGGTACTCGTAATTGTGTGGTTAGAAAGAGAAATATCTGCGTCGATACAACAACGTATTGGTCCTGAATATGCTGGCCCCCTGGGCCTGCTTCAAGCTATAGCAGATGGGACTAAGCTACTTTTTAAAGAAGATATTCTGCCATCCCGAGGAGATATTTCTTTATTTAGCATTGGACCCTCTATAGCAGTCATATCAGTTTTATTAAGTTTTTTAGTTATCCCTTTGGGATATCATTTTGTTTTAGCCGATCTTAGTATTGGTGTTTTTTTATGGATTGCCATTTCAAGTATAGCTCCTATTGGTCTTCTTATGGCAGGATATAGCTCAAATAATAAATATTCTTTTTCAGGCGGTCTACGAGCTGCTGCTCAATCCATTAGTTATGAAATACCATTAACTTTTTGTGTGCTAGCAATATCTCTACGTGTGATTCGTTAAAATAGATCTTTTTCCTATAAAATCCATTAACTATTTATATTCCTTTTCTTATTTAGTATTTGGGTTGGTAAGTTAAACTAGATAGCTATATGAGTGAAACAAAACAGCTTATAAATTTGTAGTAAAAAGAAAAAATCTCATTTCCTACGTACAAGAAAAAAGTGGAAGTAAACATAAGCAGTGTAAACTCTTTATCCCAAGGTTGATATTTTTTAATTAGTCATCATATCTTGAAGCGGCCAAGAATAAAGGATTCACGATATGGAATTCCATTACTAGAATACTCCTAGTTATTACTATAACTTAATAATCCATAAGAAGAATCCACCAAAAGTTAGTGAAGGGTTAGGAACACTAAAGTACATAAAGGATTAGTAATGGAAAATCTAAAACATTAGAGATTTTTGCCCATAAAAGGAATCATAATAAGGACTTGCAATTTGTAGAAATTATCAAGTAGTACTTTCTTCGGATTCCGATCCAGAGTATGTTCCCATTCACTTGTTAAGGAAATGGCTATCAAGAACGAATTAACCCTTTATCCATTTTTTCTTTTTAAATACCCCCTCCCTGGGGAAAGAAGAATAGTAAAAAAGATATGGAGTGCACTAGAAAAAATTTTCATTATTTCCTTCCTCTATCCATATTCATGCAGAATTGCTCATGAACTAATACCCAACTCTTTCCATTTATTAATTGAATTCCTATAACAAGTAACAAGTGTTTTATTCCAAGATTAAGTTATTACTGAACAAAGAAAAATTTTCATTATATTATAAAGGATGAGATCAATTCGGAAGCGCTTTTTCTTATTCTAGCAGACGGAATTCCTTTGGTCTAATTTAGGACTTTCAAATCTATTTTATTTTATCTAATTCTATCTACGCCCCCGGGGCTAGGAACAAAACAGTCCTTTCCTTTTTCTGATCATAGAGAAGCCGTATGAAGCTAAGGTTTCATGTACGGTTTTGAAATAGCGGTGGGAACTGTGATGTTATCACCGACTATGATTATCTAACAGTTCAAGTACAGTTGATATAGTTGAAGCACAGTCAAAATACGGTTTTTTTGGATGGAATATTTGGCGTCAGCCTATAGGTTTTCTGGTTTTTTTAATTTCTTCTTTGGCAGAATGTGAAAGATTACCCTTTGATTTACCAGAAGCGGAGGAAGAATTAGTAGCAGGTTACCAAACTGAATATTCCGGTATCAAATATGGTTTATTTTATCTTGTTTCTTACCTAAATTTATTAGTTTCTTCTTTATTTGTAACAGTTCTCTACTTGGGCGGGTGGAATTTATCTATTCCCTATATATCCTTTTTTGATTTTTTCCAAATGAATAAAGCAGTTGGAATTTTGGAAATGACAATGGGTATATTTATTACATTAACTAAAGCTTATTTATTTCTCTTCATTTCTATCACAATAAGATGGACTTTACCGAGGATGAGAATGGATCAGTTATTAAATCTTGGATGGAAATTTCTTTTACCTATTTCCCTGGGCAATCTCTTATTAACAACCTCTTCTCAACTTGTTTCACTATAAATAAGATAATACAATAATAGTAAGAATATTTTCAACACAAAAGCTCTCTCAAACAAGAGAAAGAAACATATCTTTTTCATAGATATTTAGAATGAATATGTTCCCTATGGTAACTGGGTTCATGAGTTATGGTCAACAAACAATACGTGCTACAAGGTACATAGGTCAAAGTTTCATAACTACCTTATCCCACACAAATCGTTTACCTATAACGATTCACTACCCTTATGAAAAATCAATTACACCAGAGCGTTTCCGAGGGCGAATCCACTTTGAATTTGATAAATGTATTGCTTGTGAAGTATGTGTTCGCGTATGTCCGATAGATTTACCCGTTGTGGATTGGAGATTTGAAAAGGATATTAAAAGAAAACAATTGCTTAATTATAGTATTGATTTCGGAGTTTGTATATTTTGTGGCAATTGTGTTGAGTACTGTCCAACAAGCTGTTTATCAATGACTGAAGAATATGAACTTTCTACCTATGATCGTCATGAATTGAATTACAATCAAATTGCTTTAAGTCGGTTACCAATCTCCATAATGGGAGATTACACAATTCAAACAATTAGGAATTCGTCTGAAAGTAAAATAAACAAAGAAAAATCTTCGAATTCAAGAACGATTACTGATTACTAAACTTTGATTTTGTCTTTCTGTTATAAAAATCTAATAATTCTTTATTAAACTTTAAAATTAAACTATAAAGAAAAACGAAAAACTACTGCTTATTGGAAATTATTTCTTATTTTAAATCAGACTAGATTTTCGTGATATAATATAATTTATAACTATAAGTTTATACACAAAAAAATACCCTAATCCTTTTTTCCTTCCTTGAATCCTTTAGTTTTAGTCAGTTCATGAAAAATTTTATACTATTAATTTCTTTTTATCCATAATGGATTTACCTGGACCAATACATGAGATTCTTATGCTATTTGGGGGATTTGTTCTTCTACTAGGGGGTCTAGGAGTAGTATTACTTACCAACCCCATTTATTCTGCCTTTTCGCTGGGATTAGTTCTTGTTTGTATATCCTTATTCTATTTTTTATTAAATTCCTACTTTGTAGCTGTCGCACAACTTCTTATTTATGTGGGAGCCATAAATGTCTTGATCATATTCGCTGTAATGTTCGTAAATGGCTCAGAATGGTCTAAAGATAAGAATTATTGGACTATTGGAGATGGGTTCACTTCACTCGTTTGTATAACTATTGTTTTTTCACTAATGACTACTATCCCAGATACGTCGTGGTATGGAATTCTTTGGACTACAAGATCAAACCAAATAGTAGAACAGGGTCTCATAAATAATGTTCAACAAATTGGAATTCATTTAGCAACCGATTTTTATCTTCCGTTTGAACTCATTTCCATAATTCTTCTAGTTTCTTTAATAGGTGCAATTACTATGGCTCGGCAATAAGAAAACTTAGAAAAAGTACAAATTATAAGAATTGCAAATCTAAAATAAATAACTAAAGAATCACAATTTTGATTTAGTAAAATCCATCTACTGCCAACAAATACCTCCTTTTTTTTTTTTTTTTTTTTCTTTTGTTGTGTAATTGTTCTATTGTAATTAATTGAATCGGTTCAATTCTTGCCCTCATATTGAAATGAATCGAGATTGATAAGGAGTTAGTTAATGATGTTTGAGCATGTACTTTTTTTGAGTGTCTATTTATTTTCGATTGGTATCTATGGATTGATCACAAGCCGAAACATGGTTAGAGCTCTAATATGTCTTGAACTTATACTGAATTCAATTAATCTAAATCTCGTAACATTTTCTGATCTATTTGATAGTCGCCAATTAAAAGGAGATATTTTCGCAATTTTTGTTATAGCCCTTGCAGCTGCTGAAGCCGCTATTGGACTATCCATTCTTTCTTCCATCCATCGTAATAGGAAATCCACTCGTATCAATCAATCTAATTTATTGAATAATTAGACTTTTGAATAATTAGACATAGAATCCTCTAAACAAAGGCGCACATATTAAAATAAATAGAAATCAATACTATTTTCTTAGTATTATTTGAGAATATCCATTTTTTTTAGTAGATTATTGCATAGTATTCTTTTTCACTTAAATGAATTTTTGTATTTGTAATTCATTGATATTGCAATTTGAATATTGCAATAATTTATATTGAAAAGACGATAGCCAATTTATTGGCTAATTCGAATTCGTCTGTACAATTCGTAAAATTCTTTCTTATTTCTTATTTATTGTTGAAATCCAAAATTAAAGTCTCTTGGCTCTCTTCACGCTTTCTCACAAACAGATTAAAAAATAGATTTTTTTTTTTGAAGTTTGGATAAACCATTGCTTCGTCTGGTGTCTACAATACATATGACTCATTATAGTACTAATTTCATTTTTACCAGATCGAAAAATTTTATGTTGAAAAGAAAAATTTATAGATCCAATGTCACATTCCGTAAAAATTTACGATACATGTATAGGATGCACTCAATGTGTACGAGCTTGTCCAACAGATGTATTAGAAATGATACCCTGGGATGGATGTAAAGCCAAGCAAATTGCTTCCGCGCCGAGAACCGAAGATTGTGTGGGTTGTAAGAGATGTGAATCTGCCTGCCCGACAGATTTTTTAAGTGTCCGCGTTTATTTAGGGCCTGAAACAACACGTAGCATGGCTCTATCTTATTGATACGTTACAAAAAACTTCACTCGAATCGTCTGATTCCTCTTTACCGAAGAAGCCTGTGCTCGAAATAATCGAGCACGGGCTTTTCTGGTCAAAACGTATCTTGTCTTTATCACTTTATCATGAGTTATTTTCCTTGGTTAACAATACTTGTTGTTTTGCCGATATTTGCAGGTTCATTAATTTTCTTTTTACCTCATAAGGGAAACAAAGTCGTTAGGTGGTATACTATATCTATTTGTTTATTAGAATTCCTTCTAATGACTTATGCGTTCTGTTATCATTTCCAACTGGAGGATCCCTTAATCCAATTAAAGGAGGATTATAAATGGATAGATGTCTTCGATTTCCACTGGAGATTGGGAATCGATGGACTTTCATTAGGATCTATTTTATTGACAGGATTTATCACTACTTTAGCTACTTTAGCAGCTTGGCCAATTACACGGAATTCGCGATTATTCTATTTCCTGATGCTCGCAATGTATAGTGGTCAAATAGGATTATTTTCTTCGCGAGACCTTTTACTTTTTTTTATCATGTGGGAGTTAGAATTAATTCCTGTTTACTTACTTTTATCCATGTGGGGGGGGAAGAGGCGTCTATATTCAGCTACAAAGTTTATTTTGTATACTGCAGGCGGTTCCATTTTTTTCTTAATCGGAGTTCTGGGTATGGGCTTATATGGTTCCAACGAACCAGGATTAGATTTGGAAAGATTAATTAATCAATCATACCCTGCAACCTTGGAAATACTTTTATATTTTGGCTTCCTTATTGCTTATGCTGTCAAATTGCCGATTATACCCCTACATACGTGGTTACCAGATACCCATGGGGAAGCACATTATAGTACATGTATGCTTTTAGCGGGAATATTATTAAAGATGGGAGCATATGGATTGATTCGGATCAACATGGAATTGTTACCTCATGCTCATTATCTATTTTCGCCCTGGTTAGTAATAATAGGAGCGATCCAAATAATCTATGCAGCTTCAACTTCTCTTGGTCAACGAAATTTCAAAAAAAGAATAGCTTATTCCTCTGTATCTCACATGGGTTTCATAATTATAGGAATTGGTTCCATAACCAACATTGGACTCAATGGAGCTATTTTACAAATATTATCCCATGGATTTATTGGTGCTACACTTTTTTTCTTGGCAGGAACCGCTTCTGATAGAATGCGTCTTGTTTATCTCGAAGAACTGGGGGGAATATCTATCCCAATGCCTAAAATTTTTACCATGTTTAGTAGCTTTTCAATGGCTTCTCTTGCCTTACCAGGAATGAGTGGTTTTGTCGCAGAATTAGTAGTATTTTTTGGACTAATTACTAGTCCAAAATTTCTGTTAATGCCAAAAACACTAATTACTTTTGTAATGGCAATTGGAATGATATTAACTCCTATTTATTTATTATCTATGTTACGCCAGATGTTCTATGGATACAAGCTATTTAATGTTCCAAACGCAAATTTTGTGGATTCTGGACCACGAGAACTCTTTATTTTAATCTGTATCTTTTTACCAGTAATAGGAATTGGTATTTATCCAGATTTTGTTCTCTCCCTATCCGTTGACAGGGTAGAGGCTCTCTTATCCAATTATTATCCTAAATAGGTTTGCTTTTTTTTACTCGTCTGCTCTATTAATGCAGAAATAAGTAAAAAAGTATATAATGCAGAAATAAGTAAAAAAGTATAATTAGATCTATCTCGAATTTTTGAGAACCCTTTGATAAGGCGTTCAAGGGGTTCTCAAATAAAACATAAAAGTAAAAACCTTCATTTCATGAAGGTTTTATTTTATGTAATCATTTAGGTGTTAATGTAAACGAACCATAACTATGTAAGCCTATTCCTAATAGATTTATACCAAAATAACAAATCCAAATTATAAGAAATCCTATCAAAGCTATAAGTGCAGAATTCGTACCCTTCCAATTTGGATTTGTTCTACTATGTAAATAAATTGCGAATATGGTCCAAGTAATAAATGCCCAAGTTTCCTTAGGATCCCAATTCCAATAGGATCCCCAGGCCTCATTAGCCCATACTGCTCCACAAAGAATACCTACGGTTAAAAGGGTAAATCCTAGGCTAATGACACGATAACTCCAAGAATCCAAACGCTCCGTTAATTGATATTTGTAATAATTTGGAAATGAAGGGACAGAGGTTCTTTTTAAAGCACTTCTTTTTGCATAAAAATATTTAATATCACTAAAGAAAAATGTTTTATTTAAAACATTTTTTTTCTTTTTAGAAAAGAAATGGAAATTATTTCGAAATCTAATGATTAGAATAGCGGCAGATAATAAGGATCCGCACAAAAGAGTTGCATAGCTTAATAACATCATACTGACATGCATCATTAACCACTGAGATTGTAGAGCAGGTACTAGTATCGTGGATTGATGCATTTCAGTTAAAAGACCCGATGTGGCAAAGCCTTGCGTTAAAATAGTACTTGGCGTAGTTATTGTGCTTAAATCATTTTTAGAGTTCTGTATTTTAGGAATGGTATGAAGAATATACAGGGCCCATGAAAGGAAGATCAATGACTCATATAAATTACTTAATGGAAAATGTCCCGAGGAAGCCCAACGAGAAACTAAGAATCCTGTTATAGAGAAAAAAGTAACTATCATTCCTTTTTCTGACGAATCGCGTAATCCTCCAAGTTCACGAACTAATAAGGTTATAAAATGAATCGTAATCACAATTGAAATCGTTGAGAAAGAGATATGAGTTAGTATATGTTCTAAAGTTGCAAATAGCATAAGGGGAAGGTCCCATTACAAAATTGTAAATTTCGAATTGATTTCTAATCTATTGTATTCTTTTTCAAGAATGCCGCCACTCGGATTCGAACCGAGATGCTTGAGCACTGCTTCCTAAGAGCAGCGTGTCTACCAATTTCACCATGGCGGCTAACTTCAAATAATAGGTAACTTAAAAGAATAATAGCTATTATCTTGGGAATCGTCGATATTGGGAAAGTCCATAAAATTTAGGAACATTAGAGTTTTCATTAAAATAGACTTCGTTTGGTAGTATCGTTTCCATTTTTTTTTTTTACAATAAACTCTTGCTTTGCCCAATAGAAACACAAACACTGCTTGAAAGAGTTGGAACTTCTTTTTTCTAACTTGCAATTATAGAACTAATTTTTTCTAATTAATTTCCCCTTTACATTTTGAAAATTCTTTCAATACAATGAAAAAAATCCAAAAGGGTTTCTATTTAATGATGAAATTAAAATAAAATGGATAAATAGAAAAGGCTTTTTGGATTTTTTAAAAATTTCTAGAATGAAAGTCTTTATGCTCTTATTAATAAGATTTACTAACCTTATGATTTTGGAGAAGATAGGTGGAAGTTGTAAGTCCTATTGTAAGAATACTCCACTTTTCATAATTTTCCTAATAGAATATGAGGATTCTATTAGGAAAATTATGAAAAGTTCATTGATAGGAAAAGAATACTTAGCACACAGTATACCAAACAAAACTTTTTTTTTCTTGTATATATAAGATAAGAGGGGTTTTTTGTTCTAAGAATATTGTACCGAGTAATTCGACACATAAAAGTACATTCAAAGAAGAATCCAAATTATTAAATAATTGGAATTCTTTTTTGATAAGTCAATTCATATTATTCCAAAATCTTATTATTTGTTTGTTGCCCAGAAAAACCCTTTGGTTTTGGATGCTCATTACCGCTCGAAAATGATCTTGATTTTACTAAAGAATAAGATTGTACTATGGAAAAATAAGTCTTTTTCTTCCAAATATTTTTACGAATACGCTTTTTTGACATTGAAGTACGTTTTTTTGGAACTGCCATTCAAAAAGGAAATTACTTTTTTCTAGTTGTATGTGAAAGACATCTATTGCTGCAAATCAATCCTTCTTTCTTCTTTTTATTAGTATTTATACTTAGATACTGAAAGATACTTAAATTTTGAATTATTTTTTACTTCATTTTGTCTAATGCGGATAAGACAACAAGAATTTTTTAACATTTTTTCTTTATATATTTTATACTTTTTTTTTAATAATATAGAATATATAGAAGGGTTTCTCATTTAAATCTATTTATATCTATTTATATATCAAGTATACTCCATATATAGATATATGGTATGGAAGCCTATCCCCCATATAAGATAAGACGGGGGGATAAAAAGAAGGGAAAATGAAAATAGTTAATTAAGTTCAGAATGGTATTCCATAAAGGAAAGGAATTCCAATCAAAACAAAAAATACTGAGTCTCTTAAACAAGACATTCTAAAACTTAGGTAATTTATAGTCATTAGAATTTTAGTTCTATATGAAGTAAGGACTATTCGATAATTTCTTATAAACATAGGTTTTCATTGGAATTCACTCAATCAGTTAATTATGGAACAAGAGAGCTGTTTCATCTTTGTTTTAAAGAAATATAAAAATGAATTATGAATAGAAAGTAAAATGATTCCACTTTTTTTTTTTTATTTTTATAAATATCTTTATTTAGTTAATAAAATAACTTCGTTACCTAGTTATTTTATTAACTTTTTTAATTTAACCAACTAAACCCATTCTTAATTTTTAATTATTTCAATGAGATAAATTTTGGAAAAATTAAGAATTTCAGTATTTTTTCTTATTCTTTTTATTTATTCTTTCAGAAAGAGATAAGAATTGGTTTGGTGAATCGGAAACAATTTTATAGAAAAATTGAAGTAAAAATTGAAGTAAAAATTGCAATTTCTTTTCTTATGGAACATACATATCAATATGCATGGGTAATCCCTCTTCTCCCACTTCCAGTTATTATGTCAATGGGATTTGGCCTTATTCTTATTCCGACAGCAACAAAAAATCTTCGTCGCATATGGGCTTTTCCTAGTGTTTTACTCTTAAGTATAGCTATGGTATTCTCAGTTCAACTGTCTATTCAACAAATAAATGGAAGTTCGATCTATCAATATCTATGGTCTTGGACCGTCAATAATGATTTTTCTTTAGAATTTGGATACTTGATTGACCCACTTACTTCTATTATGTTAATACTAATTACTACTGTAGGAATCCTGGTTCTTATTTATAGTGATGGTTATATGTCTCACGATGAAGGATATTTGAGATTTTTTGTTTATATAAGTTTTTTCAATACTTCCATGTTGGGATTGGTTACTAGCTCCAATTTGATACAAATTTATTTTTTTTGGGAACTCGTGGGAATGTGTTCTTATTTATTGATAGGCTTTTGGTTTACACGACCAATCGCAGCGAGTGCTTGTCAAAAAGCTTTTGTAACTAATCGTGTAGGGGATTTTGGTCTATTATTAGGAATTTTAGGTTTTTTTTGGATAACAGGTAGTTTAGAGTTTAGGGATTTGTTCAAAATAGCTAATAACTGGATTCCTAATAATGGAATTAACTCTTTACTTACTACTTTGTGTGCTTTTTTATTATTCCTTGGTGCAGTTGCGAAATCCGCACAATTCCCTCTTCACGTATGGTTACCCGATGCTATGGAAGGGCCCACTCCTATTTCGGCTCTTATACACGCAGCAACTATGGTTGCTGCGGGAATTTTTCTTCTAGCTCGACTTCTTCCTCTTTTCATATCTTTACCTTTGATAATGAGTTTTATTTCTTTAGTAGGTACAATAACACTATTCTTAGGAGCTACTTTAGCTCTTGCTCAGAGAGATATTAAAAGAAGCTTAGCCTATTCTACAATGTCTCAATTGGGTTATATGATGTTAGCTCTAGGTATAGGTTCTTATCAAGCTGCTTTATTCCATTTGATCACTCATGCTTATTCAAAAGCTTTATTGTTCTTGGGATCCGGATCCGTTATTCATTCAATGGAACCTCTTGTTGGATATTCACCAGATAAAAGTCAAAATATGGTTCTTATGGGCGGTTTAAGAAAATACATTCCAATCACAAGAACTACTTTTTTATGGGGTACACTTTCTCTTTGTGGTATTCCACCTCTTGCTTGCTTCTGGTCCAAAGATGAAATCCTTAGTAATAGTTGGTTGTATTCGCCCTTTTTTGGAATAATAGCCTCCTTTACTGCAGGATTAACTGCCTTTTATATGTTTCGGATATATTTACTTACATTTGATGGGTATTTGCGTGTTCATTTTCAAAATTACAGTAGCACTAAAGAGAGTTCCTTGTATTCAATATCCTTATGGGGAAAAAGGATACCCAAAGGAGTGAATAGGGATTTCGTTTTATCAACAACGAAGAGTGGAGTTTCTTTTTTTTCACAAAATATACCAAAAATTCAAGGTAATACAAGAAATAGGATAGGATCCTTTACTACGTCTTTTGGGGCTAAAAAAACTTTTGCCTATCCGCATGAAACGGGAAATACTATGTTATTTCCTCTTCTTATATTACTACTTTTCACTTTGTTCATTGGATTCATAGGAATCTCTTTTGATAATGGAGGAATTGGTAATGGAATAGCAGAGTTAACCATATTATCAAAGTGGTTAACTCCCTCAATAAACTTTACCCAGGAAAGTTCTAATTCTTTTGTAAATTCATATGAATTTATTACTAATGC
Source organism: Triticum urartu (assembly GCF_056163025.1). Taxonomy (NCBI): domain Eukaryota; kingdom Viridiplantae; phylum Streptophyta; class Magnoliopsida; order Poales; family Poaceae; genus Triticum; species Triticum urartu. The sequence goes on from NW_028260487.1 coordinate 14,520, forward strand.
AATTTCTTCTGTAAGTCTAGCTATCTTTGGTTTATTCATAGCATATATCTTCTATGGATCCGCTTATTCTTTTTTTCAGAATTTGGATTTAATAAACTCTTTTTACAAAGGAAATCCTAAAAAAGAATTTTTAGATCAAGTAAAAAAAAATATATACAGTTGGTCATATAATCGTGGTTATATAGATATTTTCTATACTAGGGTCTTTACCCTCGGTATAAGAGGGTTAACCGAACTCACGGAGTTTTTTGATAAGGGTGTTATTGATGGAATTACCAATGGAGTGGGTCTTGCTAGTTTTTGTATAGGAGAGGAAATTAAATATGTAGGGGGAGGTCGAATCTCGTCTTATTTATTCTTTTTTTTATGTTATGTATCTGTGTTTTTATTCTTTTTTCTTTCTTAAGTTAAGGAATTTACAACATGTCTCTTGCAAAAATAACTATCCTATCCCCTTTCTACAATCTCTCTATATCCTTGTTACATAAGGTAAGTATTGTATAATAGTTCGGTTTTCCGCGATTTTTTCCATTCCTCTGTGTAAATACCCTAATATGGGTTCACAATCAATAACATCCTCACCATCGAGAGTAACGATCAGTCGAAGAACACCATGCATTGATGGGTGTTGAGGGCCCATATTGACTATCATGAGATCTTTTCTTGTAAGCGGTAGACTCATATCCTTTCTTCCTTAATTCATTATTCCATGAAAATGGATTATTCCATGAATTCCTCAAAGCGAGGCTCATCAAAATGAAAAATCTAAGACTACTATAAGACTACTAAAAAAATAATAAAACAAGAAAAAAATTTGAACGATTAAATTACTGCTCCCGAATATTCAACTGACCGATTAATTTCTTATAACGTACTCTATTTTTCTTTGCCAAATAAGCCAGCAAACGTCGACGTTTTCCCAAAAGTCTTCGTAGACCTCTTTCCGATGAAAAATCTTTTTTGTGTAATTCCAAATGTGAAGCAAGTCTCCGTATCTTATTGGTGAAACTGAATACTTGAAATTCAACAGAACCCCTGTTTTCTTCTTTTTCTTCTTTAACCATAAATCCAAAAATTTTTCTACCTCCTTTCTTTTTCATGTATTTTTCTGATCAGGAAAAATACAAAATTATGTCAGTTATTTTGAAGTTATTCTAATCTCGTACACACACAAATTTGCAATTATTCATCTACTACTGGAATTTGGATTTATTTTATCGATGCAAATTGGATTTGGATAGAAGGGTACATTCTTTCTAATATTTTAGATAGAAGAAATGTTTCTTCTATCTAAAATATTAGAAAGAATTTTGCTGATTTATTTATTGCTATATGCAATTTATGGAATTGATACACCATTTAATTGATATCATTTAGCAAAATGAAACACAGCATATGCATCCATCTTTTGGCTCGAGAATTTCACGGGATAGAGATATGGTATAAGAAATAGACTATTAAGTAACTCTAAATGAATTGTGGATACATCTGTATCCTTAACATACTGAAACGATTGTCATTATTCGTATCAAACCAATAGCGATTCATACAAGCTAAATCTTCTAATCAATGGTGGGCCAATAATGAATTTTTTTGCATATGTATTAAGACGCTTGGCCTGATTTCGAAATTGTCCAGAGTTTTATATGTTGTTTTCATTGCAAAATGATGGGTCTCCTTCCATAACTTTCCAATTACGAGTACGAGAATTGAAAGACATGAAAATTCTCAATTCTCTACGGCGTCTAGTAGATAGAAACAAGAAAATCAGAAGAATCTTTCTCTCTATTCACTATCATTCCGCGTCTTCGACTTCTATTAGTTTCTTTTCTTCTTTAATGCAATAGCTATAGTTTGATATAAGAATCCATTTCTCAAAGTAATGGAAACCATTCTCTTATAGGAAATGGTTCGAAAATCGCTATTCCACCTTTTAGGTATCGTGAAAAGTGATACCTGTGAAGATCGTGCATTTCAGTCAAATTCAGATCCGTTTTTCGAGTCCATGATATAATATAACCAAATTGGATAGATCTTCCACCTGTTTAGCTAAGAAAGAATAGATACAGAGGTGGATAATAGATCGATATGAAGATCATGAGCTGCCCCATAATGAAATCGCCAGTAGTCGCGAATATCTCCTTCTTCCCTAATCCAAGATTGGAGAAAGAAGATCTAAGAGGGACCTATGGAGAATGTAGTCAGAAATCCATAATAGAGTCCGACCACAACGACCGAATTAATTATCCTCATCGAGAAACTTAGACTACTAAATAGAAAAGATTTGAAAATCATGGCATGGGTCTCCTTTTTTTCTTTCTTTAGAGTTTTCTATATGCACAATTTCTCGATGTTTCGATGAGAATTTCTTGACTTTCCATATATAGAAAGAGATAGACTATAAATGACATCTCTTATGTCAATAAGACCAAAGGGATGGATATTAAATGATAGGAAGTGCTAGGAAGTGAAATAGAATGAAATAGAGCCACTTTGGGCTTCCCTATGAAATGAGGCATGGAACGGAGCCACTACGAAGAAATTATGGGAGTTACGAAAGAAGCTTCGGACTCATATTGTTCATGGGTTGAGAGCGGGAGTTGAACTCTAGGAGGTCGAATCCCCCCTTGTTCCTCAGTAGCTCAGTGGTAGAGCGGTCGGCTGTTAACTGACTGGTCGTAGGTTCGAATCCTACTTGGGGAGATTTTATTCATTCTTTAATGTAAGAATTTTAATGTAAGAATAAAGAATTGAATTAAAGGGCTTGCTTTGACCCTTAGGAGTAGGTAACCCGTTCGCTATCCTTGTTTCTATTTCTATTGCATTCTATCTCATCGTATCACATTCTGTTCTACGATTCCACTTCGACAAAAGGAAAGAGCATACCTAAGTTCAATAGCTTTACGTCCGCTATCCCGATCATGATTTTCCTACCCTCAGGGGGAAAGTAAAGGCCCTTCCCCCTTTGGAAGGCTGTGGGC